>NC_084550.2:49375000-49470000 GCF_033978685.3 Nerophis lumbriciformis | reverse complement strand
AATTTTAGAAATGCGTCAAGAGGTTCCTGTGATTGGACAAAAGCTATCGTTAAAGCTGAAATTCAGACCATTTAGACATGTTTTTAGTAAGCCCCAATGGGAACATGTCTTTTTGTGTGTGTAGCGTCAACATTGTTGTGTTAGAGTGTGTGCAAGGAAGAAAAGGAAACCCCTTTTCACATACACACTGTAACTCTGCACTTGTCTTACGTAAGGGGCGGAATGGCTCAGATGGTAGAGCGGTCATCCAGAAACTTGAGGGTTTCTGGTACACATCTATCTTCCGCCATGCCAGTCACTGCCATTGTGTCCTTAGGCAAGACACTCCACCCACTTTGCTCCTAGTGCCGCTCACACTGGTGTATGAATGTGAATGAATGTTTGTTGGTGGTCGGATAGGCCGCAGGCACAAATCTGCAGCCGCATTTTCGTCAGTCTATCCCAGGGGTCGGCAACCCAAAATGTTGAAAGAGCCATATTGGACCAAAAGTACATTTAAAAAAAATCTGTATGGAGCCGCAAAAAATTTGAAGTCTTATATAAGTGTTATGATGAAGGCAACACATGATGTAAGTGTCTATATTACCGTAGCTATATTAGCCTACTATCAAAGGCTGACGCAAATCTTCATAGACAGAAATGTTGTATTTTAATTTTTATTCTACACATTTTTGCAACATTGGAAATCATTAGTAAAATGGAGGCTTCTCACAGGATGAGATAACTTCTGGAAATTACTGGCTTAGATGTGTGTGTCCAAATTTAAGGAAATGGCAGGTTGTTTTCTTCTAATGGAATTATTACAATCTTTTAAGCTGGGTAATGTTTGCTGTGGTCTGGAACAACATGGCACACAAATAACTATCAGAAATGCAGCCAATATTACATACACATAATGTGTAATGGGACATGCAAATATAAATAAAATAGAGGACGTAAGTAAAGGAAATTAAATGAGCTCAAATATACCTACAAACGAGGCATAATGATGCAATATGTACATACAGTTAGCCTAAATAGCATGTTGGCATTGATTAGCTTGCAGTCATGGATTGACCAAATATGCCTGATAAGCACTTCAGCAAATCAACTAAATCAACAAAGCTCACCTTTGTGCATTCACGCCCAGTATAAAACGTTTAGTGGACAAAATGAGACAAAGAAGGAGTGGCATAAAACACGTCTTTCTGGGGCAGCATCGGAGAAAGTTGTACATGTAAACAATATACGATGAGTTCAAGGATCGCTGAAATTAGTAGAACAAAACGGCACTTGCCAAATATTCTCATCATTGAAGCATGTTTAATATAATCAGTGGGATTTCTAATAATTAGGAAGATTTGTGTCATGTTTGTTCTCCTACAGAAAATATATTAAAACATTCCATTTCCACACATCTCTGAAAGAGGTCCAGGGAGCCACTAGGGCGGCGCTAAAGAGCCACATGCGGCTCTAAAGCCGCGGGTTGCTGACCCCCGGTCTACCCCATGGCAGTCATGGCTCCAAATGTAGCTTACCACCATCCAAGTGTGAATGTGGAGTGACCGAATAATGGGTTCTCAGTTCTCACTGTAAAGCGCTTTGAGTGTCTAGAAAAGTGCTATATATATAATCCATTACAGTGGAACATCGATTTACCAACCCCTCTATTTGCAAACTTTTCAATTTACACATTTTTAGATGGTGTCTCTGTGTAGGAACGCTTCTTTCATTATTTTTTTTGTTTTGCCTGCAAACAAAAGGCAGGGCGCAGCGAGGGTTGGTTAATGTATCCAGGACTAGCTGAAGTGTGCTCAAACACCCACCAGGTAGCATCTGCGAGCAGATAATACTGTATCATCTCTTTTTCATTCGGACTTCATCAGGTCTTCACATGGAGGAAACGTCAGTTTTCACCTGTTCTTTACCAGCACTTTAAGTGTGGGATGAGGCAAAAAAAAAAACAATCCGGACCCACTGCATGTCCATGAGTGAGGAGGTTTTCTATCATGACTTCAAAAGCAAGCATTCAAGCACTTTTTGTTTTTGGGAAACAAAAAGTTTTGGGAAAACCGGGAATTTTTCCAGTTAAAAAAAACAACCTCGTTTTTGTCCTGATTAGGAGGAATGTTTGGATGGTGGAACGGTTGAAGTGGATTGAAATAAGTGGGAGGAGTAGTCGCCAGAAAAAAGGGTGAAAGTAGGGCTTTGGAAAACCAGGAATTCTGGAAAATCCTGGAATTTTTTTTTACTTGGGAAAAAAAGGGTAGTTTAAATTTCCAGAATGGTGGGATGTGTTGAATGTGAAATGGTTTGAATAGGTTGAAAAATGTGGAAATGGTGAAAGTTTGAAATGGGGAAAAATTGAAATGGGAAAATTTTCTGCGAATTGTTGGAATTTGCGATTCCTGAATAGGCTGAACAGTTTGAAGTTGGAACGGTTTGAATCGGGTAAAAAATGTGGAAGGTAGAACGCGCCAAAATCTGGAGAAGAAGAAGAATAAAAATAATTTGAATAAATAGATGAATGTTTGTGTAGAAAACCATATGTGTGAATGCTTTGGATACAATGAACAAATGCATGATTAATTAATTTTCTACCACTTGTCCTTAATAATGTTGACTAAATAATAGAATGATAAATGACACAATAGGTTACTGCATATGTCAGCAGACTAATTAGGATCCTTTGTTTGCTTACTTACTACTAAAAGACAAGTTGTCTTGTATGTTCACTATTTTATTTAAGGACAAACTTGCAATAATAAACATATGTTTAATGTACCCTAAGATTTTTTGTTAAAATAAAACCAATAATGCCATTTTTTGTGGTCCCCTTTATTTAGAAAAGTACCAAAAAGTATCAAAATTGGTATCGGGACAACACTATTAGATACACACACTAACTATGTTTATATGCACAAAGGTTCGGCTCTAAATAGAGCATTCTACACCCCATTGAAACACCTTAATCTGATCATGTTTGGCTTTTGAGAAACCGGACAACCACTTCTAGATCATGCAATTGGAAACCGAACGGGACAAGCGGTAGATTATGGATGGATGGATGGATGGAAACAAAACCAAAGAACTAATTGTAGACTTCTGCAGGAAAGGGCAGAACAAACACCCTCCACTTTTAATTAATAACAATCTCGTAGAAAGGGTCAAGCATTTCAAATGCTTGGGGGTGAACATAACAGAAGATCTATGCTGGGACATTAACACTGCTTCTACAGTCGGAAAGGCCCAACAACGTCTTTTTTTTTTGTTGAGGAAACTAAAATGCGCAAACATTCCGCAGAAATCAATGGTCAACTTTTACAACTGTGCCATCAGCAGTGTCCTCACTTACGGAATTTTAGTGTGGTTTGCTAGCTGCACTAAAGCGAACCAACAGGCCCTCCAGCGAGTGGTTAAAGCGGCGGGGAAAATTACAAGGACGATACTCCCAGAGATGAGTGCCATGTACACAACTCGCTGCCTAAAGCAAGTACACAACATCCTGAAGGACAGATACCACCCAGCACATGGCCTCTTCAACCTGCTACCGTCTGGAAGGAGGTATAGATCGATTCGCGCCAGGACCACCAGAATGTCTCACAGTCTGTATCCCCAGGCTATGAGACTGCTAAATGAACAGCCTTCCCCTTTGCTGCCCCGGACCATCTTTTTACCTCACTCTTCACCACCTCAATAATTGTGCTCTGGACATTGCATTGCTGCAACATCAACGTAACACCCATCAGACATCTGACTGTTCCCACCCCCACGTCCTTCTTATCACGATCTTCCTGACAATGCTAAAATGCTAAAATGTAAACTATGGTCAACCTGCACATCAATGCAGTTTCTATGCCGCTGGAAAAAGCTCAAACAAAATCTGGTTGTTCATGTATGACTTAAGTGTTATTATGACAATGACAATAAAGGAATTGATTGATTGAAACCAGATCTACCAAGTGGGTTTGTCCTGCCAGAGGGGATCTTTTGTATGCGCCGGTCTCAACGTAAAATACACATTTTTTTTGTACCTGGCTGTCGATTCCCAGCATCAGCAGCATGGAGAAGAAGAGGATGGCCCACAGGGGAGAGATGGGCAGCTGGGTGACGGCCTCGGGGTAAGCCAAAAACGCCAAGCCGGGCCCTTGAAGCGCACACACATGAAAGACCTTTCATATCAGGTGTCAGCAGGACCCTTAAGTATAAAAGTTTGGGCTTTAAGTGAGATGAAAGCGCCCCGTGCAAGATAACAAAAGAAAAATTATAGCGTCCTTGGGAAATGAATGTCGAACTTCAACTTGAGGATTTACAAAGGATTTGCCCAATTTCCCTTTAATTAACCCAGATGGGAAAAAAAGTAGAACGCGTCGCCATTTTTCAAAAGGGACTCTGGGAAAAATGAATAAGACAACTCCAGAGCTAATTATTTGCACAGCTGCGTGTTGCCTTTACTGATTGTCGCTATGGAGTTTTTTTTTTGTTTCTTCTCAACATTGATTGCAATTACCTGAAGCAGCCACATCAGCGATGGGCCTCTTTGTCACGTTGGCCATGAAGCCCACAATGGAGAAGATGACAAAGCCGGCGAACATGCTGGTGAAGGAGTTGATGCAGCAGACAATGACCGAGTCTCTGCGGAGAGGCGGGACAAAAGCAGACATTGTCACGCCCGTATCAATTCCTTATCGACTCGTCACAGATTGGGAAGAAGGAGGAGGGCGGGGAGGGGAGGGGATGATAGGGGAGCCATTTTGCGCCCCCCTTGCTTTTTCTGGAAATGGCTGATTATTTTCTAACCTGGAGAGACGGAGATAAAATGCACAGTCGGGACGCCGCGACGGAACAGTCAAAGCGTTATTACCGCTGGAGCGTCAAATACGCTGTCAGCCGTAATATCCGTCCACGTCACCGGACACCAAGCTAACTGTTTAAACGACGTCCGAGGGGAAATATATTTTGCATGTACAGTCGTGGTCAAAAGTTTACATACACTTGTCATGGCTGTCTTGAGTTTCCAATAATTTCTACAACTCTGATTTTTTTGTGAGAGAGTGATTGGAGCACATACTTGTTGGTCACAAAAAATATTCATGAAGATTGGGTCTTTTATGAATTTATTATGGGTCTACTGAAAATGTGACCAAATGTGCTGGGTCAAAAGTATACATACAGCAATGTTAATATTTGCTTACATGTCCCTTGGCAAGTTTCACTGCAATAAGGCGCTTTTGGTAGCCATCCACAAGCTTCTGCTTGAATTTTTTACCTTTCCTCTTGACAAAATTGGTGCAGTTCAGCTAAATGTGTTGGTTTTCTGACATGGACTTGTTTCTTCAGCATTGTCCACATGTTTAAGTCAGGACTTTGGGAAGGCCATTCTAAAACCTTAATTCTAGCCTGATTTAGCCATCCCTTTACCACTTTAGATGTGTGTTTGGGGTCATTTTTTTGTTATGTTTTGGACTCTTTTAGTTCCTGTTTGACACCTGAGTTTGTTTTAGTTACCATGGCTACGATACTCCCAGAGATGAGTGCCATGTACACAACTCGCTGCCTAAAGTGAGTACACAACATCCTGAAGGACAGATACCACCCAGCACATGGCCTCTTCAACCTGCTACCCTCTGGAAGGAGGTATAGATCGATTCGCGCCAGGACCACCAGAATGTCTCACAGTCTGTATCCCCAGGCTGTGAGACTGCTAAATGAACAGCCTGCCCCTTTGCTGCTTATTACCTCACTCTTCACCACCTCAATAATTGTGCTCTGGACATTGCATTGCTGCAACATCAACGTAACACCCATCAGACATCTGACTCTTCCCACCCCCACGTCCCTCTTATCGCGATCTTCCTTCATCCATCCATCCATCCATCCATCTTCTTCCGCTTATCCGAGGTCGGGTCGCGGGGGCAGCAGCTTAAGCAGGGAAGCCCAGACTTCTCTCTCCCCAGCCACTTCGTCCAGCTCTTCCTGTGGGACCCCAAGGCGTTCCCAGGCCAGCCGGGAGACATAGTCTTCGCCGGGAGACATAGTCTTCGCGATCTTCCTGACAATGCTAAAATGTTAAAATGTAAACTATTGTCAACCTGCACATCAATGCAGTTTCTATGCCGCTGGACAAAGCTCAAACAAAATCTTGTTGTTCATGTATGACTTAAGTGTTATTATGACAATGACAATAAAGGAATTGATTGATTGATTGATTGATTGACTATTTAAGCCTGCCTTTGCCAGTCAGTCGTCCTGGCGTCATTAGTTGTTTGCCTCATGCCTGGACTACGTAAGTCTTAGTTGTTTCATGCCACAGTTTCGTATTGGTTTCATGCCACAGTTTCGTGTTTGTTTTATGCCATAGTTAATGCCAGTTGTTTCATGCCACAGTTTCGTGTTTGTTTCATGCCACAGTTTTGTGAGGTTCATGTCTATAGTTTCATGTCCTAAGTTTTTGCCTTAGCTTCCGCATGCAATAGACACGCTTGCCTTCGGGTTGTTTTCTGTTTTGTACCTCGTTGAGTGTTTCTTAAAATTAAATCATGTTACTACCTGCAAGTCCTGTCCGGAGTCGTCTGTTTGTCTTCCTGGGAAAACGACCCCGCAGTAAGCGAAAACTACGTGTTGACACTGGGTTGATGATTTTAGGTTGTCCTGAAGAATTTGGAGGTAATCCTCCTTTTTCATTGTCCCATTTACTCTCTGTAAAGCACCAGTTCCATTGGCAGCAAAACAGGCCCAGAGCTTAATATTACCACCACCATGCTTGACGGTAGGAATTGGTGTTCCTGGGATTAAAGACCTCACCTTTTCTACTCCAAACATATTGCTGGGTATTGTGGCCAAACAGCAACATTTTTGTTTCATCTGACCACAGAACTTTCCTCCAGAAGGTCTTATTCTTATCCATGTGATGTCAGATGAAACAAAAATGTAGCTGTTTGGTGTCGGAGGCAGATATTTACATATATCCGAATTTAAGTGTTACTTCTTTTATTTCATAATCATATTACGAAACAGCTAGTGTTTTTCTTCCAATTGTGGTCTTTTGGTTGTCTGCAAAAAACTGTGTGCTTAACCTTGAGTAAGGAATGTAAGAAAGAGAGATAATGGGCATGTGTTTTGGCTGGAGAGACAAGACTGCGAGGGTGGGAGGAAGAGAGACTTAAGAGGGGAGAGGGTTTTTCGGGGGGGGGGGGGGGGGGGGCAGACCATTTTGGCGGCGCGATTGAATGTTCTATGCTGGACTGGTCTCAATGTATATGCAAAGCTTTGCAAATATATTACAAAATACCTATTCTGTCTCTGGTGGTTTTTCTACTCAGCTTTAAGTGTCGTAAAGAGCTTGGGAGCGACTTGTGACTTGAATTCCCTGGGAGAAACAACTGGTCCAAACGCAACATTGGCCACAATAATATTAATGCTATGGTATTACAAGGGGTAGAATTGAATAAGCTCTGCTTCTTCCTACTCCTTTTCGGGCGTGCTGTAATGAAACAACTAGGAATATGTGATGCATTACATTGTATCGTATGCATGTTCCAAATGAACTGAAAACTAAACTGAACTGAACTGATCATCAATTTAAGCCGGGGTGTTTATTTACTTAGAATTATTTCTTAAGCGTCAAAAGTTACTAAAAACAACTTAATTGTTTTACTTTAATAATGCTTTGCTGTGCAAGTAAAAAAGAAAACCGTAAAGTAGTCACAGAATCAAAGATTATTAGTTGCTTGCATTATTTAAATAAATTAAAAACATATAGTAATATTTTAACTTTTAAAAAGAGCCTAATATTTGGACACAAATGCAATTACATTGTTAGAATGTCATCCAGAAACATTTTTTGCATGTTTCACTTGAATGTTCAAAACTTGCTAACAGTTTTATCTGAAGTCCATTCTGTTTTTTTAAGTGATTTAATGAAAAAAGAAATGCATCTCTTTCATCTTTGATCCGACATATCTTAGCAGTGGTGTGCCGTCAGGGCCAGCAATGTCTTCTCTTGATGAATAAAAGTTCATTTTAATCTACAAACCCCGTTTCCATATGAGTTGGGAGATTGTGTTAGATGTAAATATAAACGGAATACAATGATTTGCAAATCTTTTTCAACCCATATTCAATTGAATGCACTACAAATACAAGAAATTTGATGTTCAAACTCATAAACTTTTTTTTTTTTTTTGCAAATAATAATTAACTTAGAATTTCATGGCTGCAACACGTGCCAAAGTAGTTGGGAAAGGGCATGTTCACCACTGTGTTACATGGCCTTTCCTTTTAACAACACTCAGTAAACGTTTGGGAACTGAGGAGACACATTTTTTAAGCTTCTCAGGTGGAATTCTTTCCCATTCTTGCTTGATGTACAGCTTAAGTTGTTCAACAGTCCGGGGGTCTCCGTTGTGGTATTTTAGGCTTCATAATGCGCTACACATTTTCAATGGGAGACAGGTCTGGACTACAGGCAGGCCAGTCTAGTACCCACATTCTTTTACTATGAAGCCACGTTGATGTAACACGTGGCTTGGCATTGTCTTGCTGAAATAAGCAGGGGCGTCCATGGTAACGTTGCTTGGATGGCAACATATGTTGCTCCAAAACCTGTATGTACCTTTCAGCATTAATGGCCCCTTCACAGATGTGTAAGTTACCCATGTCTTGGGCACTAATACACCCCCATACCATCACAGATGCTGGCTTTTCCACTTTGCGCCTCTAACAATCCGGATGGTTCTTTTCCTCTTTGGTCCGGAGGACACGACGTCCACAGTTTCCAAAAACAATTTGAAATGTGGACTCGTCAGACCACAGAACACTTTTCCACTTTGTATCAGTCCATCTTAGATGAGCTCAGGTCCAGCTAAGCCGACGGCATTTCTGGGTGTTGTTGATAAACGGTTTTCGCCTTGCATAGGAGAGTTTTAACTTGCACTTACAGATGTAGCGACCAACTGTAGTTACTGACAGTGGGTTTCTGAAGTGTTCCTGAGCCCATGTGGTGATATCCTTTACACACTTTATCAGTTTGAACATCAAATATGTTGTCTTTGTAGCATATTCAACTGAATATGGGTTGAAAATGATTTGCAAATCATTGTATTCCGTTTATATTTACATCTAACACAATTTCCCAACTCATATGGAAACGGGGTTTGTACATATACACATATAACATTATTGCACATTATAGTCCGGAAAAAATAGAAAGACATGTCACATGAGGACATGACGGACACATTGTGCTCACTCAGTCCCTGTTTAATGCTACTATGGCTCTTGGGTAAAAACTGTTTATGCGTAAGAGTGACCACTCTTATAACCATAACAACGCACACATATGGTGGTATTAGACGCTGGAAAATATACCGACTTCATCTTAATTTATCATTTAGTTAATTGACCTATTGATTATCTGTGCAGGCCTAGGCACAAGACATTGAAACATCATTTGAACTCACCGTTGAAACAACGTTATTTTTGAAAATGTTTAATCAATGTTTGGTTGTGACGTTGATTTGACCATTGAATTTTGGTCATTTCCCTACCCATATTCTACAAAACGTTGAAACAACATGCTTTTTGATGACGTTCATTCAATGTCAGGTTGTGATGTTGATTTGACCATAGAAATGTGGTAATTTCCCAACCAACAACGCAAATCCAACTTTAGACATCAACGTTGTCTCAATTCAAAAATACAACTATTTTGCAACGTTGTTTTAAAAGACACGTATCATCGTATTAATGTCTTGTGCCTGCTGGGAAAGTGCATGCAGAGGTAGATAAAGCTGCTGCATGCTGACCATCCTGCCGTCTTGTGGGTTTAAATCAATTCAGCAGGGTGTCCATTGTGCGTCCCGGGGGCCATTGGTGGCCCGTAGTTTGGGTTTCGTTGGCCCGTAGCAGCCAAAAAAATAATAAAAAGGTAAAAACATAAGAATAAAACTGCAAAAAGACATAATGTAATGGGAAAAAAAGCTGAACGTTTGATATAAATTTGTAAAAGTCTAAGTAAGAGTAGTTTGATACAAACAGAAATTATACATTAAAACCTAGTGCCAGTTTTGTGTTATATTAGTGACACATTTATGTATATTACTTTTAGTCTCAAATTTTTATATTTTTTTTCCTTCAGTTTTTACTGTTTTTGTCCAAAAATATTTTGCGGGCCGACAAAATCCAAGCTCCTGTCCGTGAATGCCCCCCTGGTCAAACTTTTGGCACCCCTCAAATAACTACTATTCGTACATGGTGACCTATAAGATGTGTATTGAAAAATATCTAATGTCGGTTTTTATAATTTATTTTGAACAAAATAAGAAAAATATCAGAATGGGCTCCGCATACTTTGACTTATTGTAATGCGGCCCTTGAAGGAAAAAGTTTGGACACCCCTGCAATACAGGCGGTACAGCCACAGCTGTTAATGGCAATTATTGGACCTGGCTCTACTTAAGCACTTCAGGTTATAATGCCTAAATCGGATGTTTTTGATAAATCCGATCCTTTTATGTAGCCTGTCATATTACCAAGAAATACGGCATTTTTAATGTAAATGGAATGTGCCCCTGAATTATTCCACATGACGTCATCACGTCTCAAACGGCATGCAGTGTGTTTACAGACATAAACATGCTCCAATTCATGTAGGTCCTAGTCCTAATTAATGCATTCGTAGCAATTCCAAGGATTTTGTGGAGCCGGAGTCAACATATTCATAACAGAATTATTTAGCGTAGGAGCTGGAGCTGTTGAACCCAGGAGTGTTTTCTGCTCATTCGTCCACCTTTTCTTTTTGAGACCATCTATTTTGGCAAGGAATCATGACGGTTGTTGCTTTTTGATGACGTCTGATGAACGCAACATGATCGTTGAGAATACAGTTGCATCAGATACATATCGGATTTACTTCCACATACAAAAGAGGCCTGGGCCGTCTTTGAAAATGTATGAAAAAAAGTAGATACAGGTCAAATATGGGCAACAATAAATACAAACCCCGTTTCCATATGAGTTGGGAAATTGTTTTAGATGTAAATATAAACGGAATACAATGATTTGCAGATCATTTTCAACCAATATTCAGTTGAATATGCTACAAAGACAACATATTTGATGTTCAAACTGATAAACATTTTTTTTTGTGCAAATAATCATTAACTTTAGAATTTGATGCCAGCAACACGCGACAAAGAAGTTGGGAAAGATGGCAATAAATACTAATAAAGTTGAGGAATGCTCATCCAACACTTATTTGGAACATCCCACAGGTGAACAGGCAAATTGGGAACAGGTGGGTGCCATGATTAGGTATAAAAGTAGATTCCATGAAATGCTCAGTCATTTGCAAACAAGGATGGGGCGAGGGTCACCACTTTGTGAACAAATGTGTGACCAAATTGTTGAACAATTTAAGAAAAACCTTTCTCAACCAGCTATTGCAAGGAATTTAGGGATTTCGGTCCGTAATAGGGTTCAGAGAATCTGGAGAAATCACTGCACGTAAGCAGCTGAGTCCGTGACCTTCGATCCCTCAGGCTGTCCTGCATCAACAAGCGACATCAGTGTGTAAAGGATATCACCACGTGGGCTCAGGAACACTTCAGAAACCCACTGTCAGTAACTACAGTTGGTCGCTACATCTGTAAGTGCAAGTTAAAACACTCCTATGCAAGGCGAAAACCGTTTATCAAAAACACCCAGAAACGCCGTCGCCTTCGCTGGGCCTGAGCTCATCTAAGATGGACTGATACAAAGTGGAAAAGTGTTCTGTGGTCTGACGAGTCCACATTTCAAATTGTTTTTGGAAACTGTGGACGTTGTGTCCTCCGGACCAAAGAGGAAAAGAACCATCCGGATTGTTATAGACGCAAAGTTGAAAAGCCAGCATCTGTGATGGTATGGGGGTGGATTAGTGCCCAAGACATGGGTAACTTACACATCTGTGAAGGCGCCATTAATGCTGAAAGGTACATACAGGTTTTGGAGCAACATATGTTGCCATCCAAGCAACGTTACCATGGACGCCCCTGCTTATTTCAGCAAGACAATGCCAAGCCACGTGTTACATCAACGTGACTTCATAGTAAAAGAGTGCGGGTACTAGACTGGCCTGCCTGTAGTCCAGACCTGTCTCCCATTGAAAATGTGTGGCGCATTATGAAGCCTAAAATACCACAACGGAAACCCCCGGACTGTTGAACAACTTAAGCTGTACATCAAGCAAGAATGGGAAAGAAATCCACCTGAGAAGCTTAAAAAATGTGTCTCCTTAGTTCCCAAACGTTTACTTAGTGTTGTTAAAAGGAAAGGCCATGTAACACAGTGGTGAACATGCCCTTTCCCAACTACTTTGGAACGTGTTGCAGCCATGAAATTCTAAGTTCATTATTATTTGCAAAAAAAAATTAAGTTTATGAGTTTGAACATCAAATATGTTGTCTTTGTAGTGCATTCAATTGAATATGGGTTGAAAAGAATTTGCAAATCATTGTATTCCGTTTATAGTTACATCTAACACAATTTCCCAACTCATATGGAAACGGGGTTTGTAAATCAGAATTGACCTGCCGTGTGAACGTAGACTGAAAGCCCTACGAGTTATTGTAAACCACACACCCCAAAGGAGAGGTTAACTGGATGAAGGCATTTTCAGTACTCATTTACTTGACTGTCATCCAAAATTCCGAGGGATTAGACCCCAATAAATCTAACTCTGGATTAAAATGTGTCAGTAACCAACATTGGGTCAACTTTTGAGCCTTTTTAAGGGTCGAAATTGATAGTAATACTAAAAACATATACTGAACTTACCTGTACACGTTGTTGTTGAAGGGGTTGTAGCTGCCCAGCGCGATCAGAGAGCCTAGTCCCAGTCCGTAGGAAAAGAAGATCTGAGTCGCAGCATCCAGCCAAACCTTTATCAGCAAGATTTTTAAAAAATGGTTGTCAGCAAGAATTCAACAAGGGTGTTGTCTTCTGCGTCCCGCTCCAAATGTATTAGTGTTTTGTACAAAATATAAACCACAACTAGTGGACTACTCTACAGTTCTCTCAGGGTCAATCAGGAATTCTGCTCTTCTGTTGTCTTCCATTGGGAAAATCACTGACAAATACAATAAAATCTTGCCAAAACAAACGTTTTCCAGTTGAGATTGACCGATAATGGGCCTGGCCGATATTTGGCATTTTGACGTATATTGGTATCGACCTTTTTCTTTATCTGTATCATCTTTTTTTTTTTTTTTACAACTACAAACAGAACAACATTAGCAGGTACAATATATACACATATGATACCAGTATTTAGTATTTAAAGAATATAATTAGTCTAAGTAGATAGTAATAACCACTGATCAAGGACCAGCCCTTGTTCCCTGCTTAAGAGAAGTTACTATATTTTTCTGCTGGTCGCTTGTACAGTACGTCTCTTCGGCTTACTTGTCAAAACTTCCATTTTTTGCTGGGGGATCCAGTTTTTGTCTTTCTTTCCAAGCATCTTCCCAGTTCATTATATATATTTTCTTCCCGACTGTAACAATGACGTCCGCTCAACTAGCCTTATTAAAGGAGTGTGGCGAGTTTCATGTTCCGTAACTGAATTTCCCTCGGAATCAATAAAGTATCTATCTGTCTGTCTGTCTGTCTGTCTATCTGTCTATTTATCTATCTATCTATCTATCTATCTATCTATCTATCTATTAAATCCAATAACAACACGACGAAGATGGATTGACATGAATATATCTCTGCCAAAAATCAAAACAGCTTGTCGATATCTTGACCAATAGCAGACTTATTATGTAAGTAAAGAAGAGCAGGCAGCAGCTCACACATTCTCATACTTTCTGTAGCATCCAGGAAGAACAATGAAGAACAGTGAAAGAGCCAGGAATGGGTTTTCATTGAAATGTTTGCAATATTTCCCGGTTCTTGACGAGGAAATCTTCCAATGTATCAAATTCCAAAACTGCTATAAATTTGTATAGTAGTGTCTTCGGCTTACTTGTCAAAACTTCCATTTTTTTGCTGGGAAATCCAGTTTTTGTCTTTCTTTCCAAGCATATTCAACTAGCCTCGGCAACACTCGGAGCGTGGGCTCATTAAACGATTGCGGCGAGTTTCATGTTCCGTTATTTAATTTCTCTTGGAATCAATAATGCGTCTATCTATCTATCTATCTATCTATCTATCTATCTATCTATCTAGCTGTTCAATCCAATAACAACACGACGAAGATGGATTGACATGAATATATCTCTGCCAAAAATCAAAACAGTTTGTCGATATCTTGACCAATAGCAGACTTATTATGTAAGTAAAGAAGAGCAGGCAGCAGCTCACACATTCTCATACTTTCTGTCGCATCCAGGAAGAACAATGAAGAACAGTGAAAGAGCCAGGAATGGTTATTCATTGAAATGTTCGCAATATTTCACGGTTCTTGACGAGGAACTCTTCCAATGTATCAAATCCCAAAACTGCTATGAATTTGTATAGTAGTCTCTTCGGCTTACTTGTCAAAACTTCCATTTTTTTGCTGGGAAATCCAGTTTTTGTCTTTCTTTCCAAGCATCTTTTTGGTTCATTTTTTTTAATTTTCACGACTGCAACAATGGCGTCCGCTCAACTAGCCTCAGCAACACTCAGAGAATGGACTCTTTAAAGGAGTGCAGCGAGTTTCATGTTTCGTGATTGAATTTCCCTCGGAATCAATAAAGTATCTATCTATCTATTTATCTATCCATCTATTTATCTATTCAATCAAATAACAACACGATGGAAAATCAAAACGGTTTGTCGATATCTTGACTAGAGATGTCCGATAATATCGGCCTGCCTATATTATCGGCCGATAAATGCGTTAAAATGTAATATCGGAAATTATCGGTATCGTTTTTTTTTTTGTTTTGTTTGTTTTTATAATTTTTTTATTTTTATTAAATCAACATAAAAAACACAAGATACACTTACAATTAGTGCACCAACCCAAAAAACCTCCCTCCCCGATTTACACTCATTCACACTCATTCACACAAAAGGGTTGTTTCTTTCTGTTATTAATATTCTGGTTCCTACATTATATATCAATATATATCAATACAGTCTGCAAGGGATACAGTCCGTAAGCACACATGATTGTGCCTGCTGCTGGTCCACTAATAGTACTAACCTTTAACAGTTAATTCTACCAATTTTCATTAATTACTAGTTTCTATGTAACTGTTTTTATATTGTTTTACTTTCTTTTTTATTCAAGAAAATGTTTTTAATTTATTTATCTTATTTTATTATTATTTTTAAAAAGTGCCTTATCTTCACCATACCTGGTTGTCCAAATTAGGCATAATAATGTGTTAATTCCACGACTGCATACATCGGTTGATATCGGTATCGGTTGATATCGGTATCGGTAATTAAAGAGTTGGACAATATCGGAATATCGGATATCGGCAAAAAAACATTATCGGACATCCCTAATCTTGACCAATAGCAGACTTATTATGTAAGTAAAGAAGAGCAGGCAGCAGCTCACACATTCTCATACTTTCTGTAGCATCCGGGAAGAAAAATGCTACGTGAAAGAGCCAGGAATGTTTTTTCATTGAAATGTTCGCAATATTTCACGGTTCTTGACGAGGAAATCTTCCAATGTATTAAATCCCAAAACTGCTATGAATTTGTATAGTAGTCTCTTCGGCATACTTGTCAAAATTTCCATTTTTTTGCTGGGAAATCCAGTTTTTGTCTTTCTTTTGGTGCTGAATAAACCAAAGCATAAAAAGTTATGTCGCTACTGGTCCGACGTTTCCTAAAAAGTAATGTTAAAAAAATCAAAACACCTTAAAGCCTTGTCCAGCTATTTATTGACATATAGCAGTCATGTTTACATAACTTTTATCTGTTCCAAATATCGGTTATCTGCCTCCTGGGCTACTAATAATCGATATTAAAAACATATCGGTCGACCTTTAGTTTTCAGTGGCAGAACTCAACAAACTGCATACCTCAGATTGCTTCAGTTTTTCAAAGTCTGGCGTGATGTAGAAGACGATTCCATCGATGGCTCCGGGCAAAGTGACGCCGCGACAGAACAGGATGAAGAGCATGAAGTACGGGTACGTGGCAGAAAAGTAGACCACCTAGGACAGCACAGAGGGTCATTGTTAGACAACAAACTGTCACTTCCTAAAAAATCCAGCATTGTTGCATAAGAGAAGCTTGAAGTTGTTCAGTTGGTCCTTTGTCGTGTTTCTGTGGTCCTCACAGTGGAGCACAAAGACCTGGCCGAGCCAACACCCCTCCCAAGGCCAGATGACCCCGGAAGGGATGGCATCAACACACTGCCCATGAATTCATGTTGGCACATAGCAAGCAACACATCATTAATGATCTAAATATGAAACACAGTAATGCCTTGGTTGTTGTATGTTGTTTGCCCCATTTTTTGTATACCGTTTCGGGTATCGTTCTAATAGACATTGCAAGTAACAGATTACTCCAAGGGTGGCCAAAATATAGTACAACGCACCGTATTGCTCGGACTATAAGGCGCACTTAAAATCCTTTAATTGTCTCAAAAATGCGCCTAATGTACGGAATAATTCTGGTTGTGCTTACCGACCTCAAAGCAATGTTTTTTGGTACATGGTGAAATTATATGTGTGAACAGTAGATGGCAGTCACACATAAAATATACGTGTAGACTGCAATATGACGCCAGTAAACAACACCAAAATTTTAAATGTTCCATTGAAAATAAAAAACATAACACACGGCACTCAAAAAGCTGTCAAAATGTTTTAGTATGACTTTGAAGCCGCACCGCTTGATGGATTGTCGGCCCATTATGGCAACCGTAGTCAGAGATGCAAGTATTACTATGGTGTGTGTATAAGGACCGCAAAATGGCACCCATTAGCAGACATATTATCTGCCGTTTTGTTTCGCAATATTATGCGAAACCAACTTTTCTTACCTTTTGGTACCTGCTGATGTGTATTTGGGATTTGCATAAGTCCTGAAAATTTGCACAAGTCCGCCATTGTAGTCCGTGCCGATGCCGTAGTCAATAAGCTTTCATTCACCCTCTGCTGTTGCCATTTCTAATATAAAGTAGCGTAAAGTTCGAACTTTTATCCCGCTATGGAAGCGCTAAAAACTACCAGTGTAGTGGGTTTTCATAATTCACCCACGGAACTTTAGTTATTCGGCAGTGCGCCTTATAATCCGGTGAGCCCTATGGTCCAGAAAATTTGGTAAGTATAATCACTGATGTCCGCAATGGCGGTATAGGGTAAGGTTCCTCACTCATGGTGCTGCTGTACTTTTAAAATTGTTGTGTTTGTCCTGGGCCCCATTGGCACGTATTCAATTTGCCCCTTGGAGGCAAAAAGTTTGGGCATCCACGAACTAGTTTTGCATAATTCCGTTCCCGTGCAATTATGTTTGTATGCTGGAAAATTATGTCAGATGTTAGGAATAAGCGGTAGAGGACTCTACCATTTCAAAGGTGCGGCAGGCGGGGGAAGTGCCAATTGTGACATACAGTACCGTGGTAACTTTTTACAAGTGCGACAGTGAACGTAAAAATGAACTACTAGTAGTAAGTGTGATCAATAACATCCCCACACGGGCCAACGAGTAACCCTGGATGAACAGTGAGGTACGTGCAATGCTGAAGGCTCGGAACAACACCTTTAAATCTGGCGTCATGGTAGCACTTAAAACAGCCAGAGCTAACCTGAAGGGTTGCAAAGCGTGCTCACAGTCAGAAAGTGCAGGACTTCTTCGAGAACCCCACGAACACCAGACAAATGTGGCACGGCATACGGATGTCATCACGGACTATAAAGCCACCCCTCGTCCCTGTGACAACAGCATCAGCTTTCTGAACGACCTCAACAACCACTTTGTGAGGTTTGAGGCACTTAACACCACTCCGGCGAGGAAATCCATCCCTCTCCCCGGAAAACCCTGAGGAGAGTGAACCCCCGGAAAGCAGTGAGACCTGATGACATTCCGGGCAGGGTGCTTAAGGGATGTGCAGACCAGCTGGCTGGGGTTCTCACGGACATCTTCAACACCTCGCTGACCCAGGCTGTGGTACCATCATGCTTTAAGACGGCCACAATCATTCCAGTGCCTAAAAAACCCACAATTTCCTCCCTCAATTATTATCGCCCCGTTGCACTCACCACCATCATAATGAAGTGCTTCGAGAGGCTGGTAAAGGAACACATTCTCTCCGGACTTGCCCCCACATTCGACCCATACCAGTTTGCTTATCGCCCTAACCGCTCCACACTGCACTCTACCTGAGCTTAGAACATCTGGAAGAAAAGGACACACACGTGCAGATTTTGTTTCTGGACTTCAGCTCGGCGTTCAACACCATAATCCCGCAGCTCTTGGTGAGCAAACTGGCCCCCCTTGGATTCAGTACCCCCCTATGCATCTGGCTGTGTGACTTCCTCACAGACAGACCCCAGTCTGTGAGAGTGGGCAACAACACCTCCAGTGCCATCTCCCTGAGCACCGGCTCCCCCCAGGGCTGCGTCCTGAGTCCGCTGCTGTTCACACTGATGACCCATGACTGCTGCGCCAGGTCCACTACTAACCACATTGTGAAGTATGTGGACGACACAACAGTAGTGGGCCTCATCCGTTACAACAAGGACATGGACTATAGGGAGGAGGTGAAACATCTGGTTGACTGGTGCAGAACCAGCAACCTGGTCCTGAACGTCGACAAGACCAAGGAGATCATTGTCGACTTCAGGAGGCACCAGTCCAGCCACACTCCACTCTTCATCAACGGCACAGCAGTGGAGATCGTAAGCAGCACCAAGTTCCTGGGGGTGCAGATAACTGACAATATGACCTGGTCCCTTGTAAAAAGAGCTCAGCAGCGCATGCACTTTTTGCGTCGGATGAAAAGAGCACAGCTCCCTCCCCCCATTCTACAAAGGCACTATAGAGAGCCTGCTGACCAACTGCATCTCTGTCTGGACTGGAGCCTGCAGTGCCTCAGAGTAGAAGTATCTGCAGAGAATGGTGAGGACGGCGGAAAAGATCATCAGGACTCCTCTTCCTCCTATCCAGGAGATCGCAAAAAGCCGCTGCCTGATCAGGGCTCAGAAAATCTGCAAAGACTCCTCCCACCCCCACCAAGGACTGCTTTCACTGCTGGACTCTAGAAAGAGGTTCCGCAGCCTTCGTAGCAGAACCTACAGCTTTTTCCCTCAGGCCATAAGACTCTTGAACGCATCATAATAATCCCCTTAATTCCCCCCCAAAACGGATTAACTGGCTGGAATATAAAGACAATATAACATACATCCATAAACGTGGATGCATATGCAAAAGTGCAATATATTTATCTGTACAGTAATCTATTTATTTATATCTGCACTTTATTGCTCTTTTATCCTGCACTACAACGAGCTAATGCAACAAAATTGTGCTCTTATCTGTACTGTAAAGTTCAAATTTGAATGACAATAAAAAGGAAGTCTTAGTCTAAGTCTAAGTCTAATAGATAGACAGCGAGCAAGACATGACTTTGTTCTTCCAAATACGGTCACGAAGGAAGTGAGGATGAAGAACATTGCTGAGAAGAAGAGGATAGTAATAATTGAATTTAAGAAAGAATGCAAAAAACATGACCTAGCGGTGCGTGTACGAGCATAGCACTGTTACTGAAACAGAAGGAGTTGATAATGTATAAAACCCAAAACCAGTGAAGTTGGCACGTTGTGTAATTCGTAAATAAAAACAGAATACAATGGTTTGCAAATCCTTTTTAACTTAACCTTTCAGCATTAATGAGTTCAAGGATCGCTGAAATTAGTAGGACAAAACGGTGCTGGCCAAATAATCTCATCAGTGAAGCATGTATAACATAAACAGTGGGAATGGTAACACTTTAGTATGGGGAACGTATTCACCATTAATTAGTTGCTTATTAACATGCAAATTAGTAACATATTGGCTCTAAATTAGTCATTATTAAGTACTTATTAATGCCTTATTCTGCATGGCCTTATTATAACCCTAACCCCAACCCTCTAACACTAACCCTAACCCTCTAACCCTAACCCTAATCCTAACCAAATAACCTTACATTAAGTCTTTGTTACTTATAGTATGTTCCCCTAGTGTCCAAATAACTCTACATTAAGTCTTTGTTACTTACAATATGTTCCCCTAGTATCCAAATTACTCTAAATTAAGTATTTGTTACATAGAATATGTTCCCCATACTATAGCGTTTCCCAAAAAATTGTTGTCGCCCAAGTTTTGAACTGAACTCAGGTAGTAGAAGTAATACAAATCAATGATGTTAATACCATTGTCATGATCCGTGGTCTGGATCATGTTTTGTTTAGTTATGTTCTGTTAGTTTTGGACTTCTTTAGTTCCCGTTTAGGCTTCCTTGTTTGCTTTTGTCACCATGGCGACTTATTGTGTTCACCTGTCTCTGATTAGTGCTCGCCCGCTCACCTGCTTCCCAAGCACTAATCAGAGGCATTATTTAAGTTGCCTTTGCCAGTCAGTCAGCCTGGCTTCATTGTTTACGTCACGTTCTGACCAAGTAAGTGTTCATGTTCTATGCCATAGCTTCTGCTAACTAGTAGTTTCATGTGTTTTAGGCACGCTTGCCTTTTTTGTTGTTGTGTTGTTTGTGTTTTTGGTAGTTGAGTGATTTATGTTAATAAATCCAATCCTACCATTACGCCTTCGTCCGGAGCCGTCTTTGCATCTTGAAAGAACAACCGCGCAGCAAGCTGCGACCCCCCCCCCCCCCTTTCGTGACAGAATGAAGCCAGCTTACAGTTCTTTCGCAGCGGACCACGAGGAGATGGAGACGCGCTGGCGAAGACGGAAGCCAGCCAGAAAGGCTTCGTTTCGCCGTCAAGACGCGTCATTCCCCCAAACTCCTCCTCCGGACAGCAGGACGCCACAATCAGACCAGTATTCTTTGCCGCCAAAGCTTGGTAATCCAATTCATCATTTCGCCAAGCAGTTCATCGATTGGGCTGTCAGTCAGCTGGAGACCTCCGCTGTTGACATCACGCCGCCGCCTGCTGATGACGTCATAGGCCAGGAATTTTTTTTTCTGAATTCTGTTTCGCCCTCCAAGACTCAAGCCCCACCCACGTCACAGACATTTTCTTTTTGTCCACCCACTCAAACTCAGGTGGGGAATACAAAAATACATTTTGGACAATTTAAAGGGGATGCGTCTACCCCCCTCCTGTCCTCCCTCCACCCACGCCTAAAGACGGTTCCAGACCGCAAGGAGCGCGTCTGGTATCCGCTCCTTGAGGGGGGGGCTAGGGCCCGGAGCTGTACTAGTGGGGTGGCTCAGCTGCTCCATGCCAAGCCGCAACCCCCAGCTAGGCCACCTCCACCTGCACCAAAGCTAGCACCTGTAGCTGCTCCACGGCTAGCACCTGTCGCCGCACAAAGGCTAGCACCTGTCGCCGCACCAAGGCTAGCACCAGCTCCACCACGCCAAGACCCACCACGCCAAGACCCACCACGCCAAGCTCCGGTACCAGCTCCACGACGCCAAGCTCCGGTACCAGCTCCACGACGCCAAGCTCCGGTACCAGCTCCACGACGCCAAGCTCCGGTACCAGCTCCACGACGCCAAGCTCCGGTACCAGCTCCACGACGCCAAGCTCCGGTACCAGCTCAACGACGCCAAGCTCCGGTACCAGCTCCACGACGCCAAGCTCCGGTACCAGCTCCACGACGCCAAGCTCCGGTACCAGCTCAACAAGTCCAAGACCAAGACCCTCCACGCCAAGACCAAGACCCGCCATGCCAAGACCAAGACCAAGACCTGCCATGCCAAGACCAAGGCCAAGACCAAGACCCGCCACGCCAAGACCAAGACCCACACCAAGACCAAGACACACCATGCCAAGACCAAGACACGCCATGCCAAGACCAAGACCAAGACCCGCCATGCCAAGACCAAGACCAAGACCAAGACCCGTCATGCCAAGACCAAGACCCGTCATGCCAAGACCAAGACCCGTGATGCCAAGACCAAGACCCGTCATGCCAAGACCAAGGCCCGCCAAGCCAAGACCAAGACCCGCCAAGCCAAAACCAAGACCAAGACCAAGACCCGCCATGCCAAGACCAAGACCCGCCATGCCAAGACCAAGACCCGCCATGCCAAGGCCCACGCCTAGACCAAGACCAAGACCCACGCCTAGACCTAGACCAAGACCCACGCCAGGACCAAGACCGAGACCAAGACCCATGCCAAGACCAAGACCCGCCGCCTGACGCGCCACGCCGAGCTTCGCCGCCTGACTCACCACGCCGAGCTTCCACACCTGCCACGATGACGACGCGCCTCCCTCCTCGTCGGCCACGGATATGGCCGCTACCTGGTCGCCCGCCACGCCAAGTGCGCCCACCTCCCAGTCGGCCACGAATGTGGCCATTCCCTGGGCGCCCGCCTCGCCTGCTGCAGCGGCGTTCCACTCGCCGCCGCCACCTAACTCTGCCCCGGTGGATACGGGGACACGTGGTCTGGCGACCCACCGCCATGTCCCCCTCCCGCCCTCCCATGACTCTTGTTAATTTTTTTATGGACATCTGGAATCTGTCTTTAAGGGGGGGGGCTCTGTCATGATCCGTGGTCTGGATCATGTTTTGTTTAGTTATGTTCTGTTAGTTTTGGACTTCTTTAGTTCCCGTTTAGGCTTCCTTGTTTGCTTTTGTCACCATGGCGACTTATTGTGTTCACCTGTCTCTGATTAGTGCTCGCCCGCTCACCTGCTTCCCAAGCACTAATCAGAGGCATTATTTAAGTTGCCTTTGCCAGTCAGTCAGCCTGGCTTCATTGTTTACGTCACGTTCTGACCAAGTAAGTGTTCATGTTCTATGCCATAGCTTCTGCTAACTAGTAGTTTCATGTGTTTTAGGCACGCTTGCCTTTTTTTTTTTGTGTTGTTTGTGTTTTTGGTAGTTGAGTGATTTATGTTAATAAATCCAATCCTACCATTACGCCTTCGTCCGGAGCCGTCTTTGCATCTTGAAAGAACAACCGCGCAGCAAGCTGCGACCCCCCCCCCCCCTTTCGTGACAACCATAACCATAACCTTAACCCTAACACCAACCCCCACCCCTAGTCCCAGCCCTAACCCTAACCCTAACCCCAACCCTAACCCTCGAACCCTAACCCTAACCACATAACCCTACATTAAGTCTTTGTTACTTGCAGTATGTTCCCCTGGTGTCCAAATAACTCTAATTTAAGTCTTTGTTACTTAGAATATGTTCCCCATACTTAAGTGTTACACAAAAAAGTTTTGTCGCCCAAGTTTTGAACTAAACTCAGGTAGTAGAAGCAATAAAAATCAATGATGTTAATACCATAACCATAACCTTAACTCTAACCCTAACCCCAACCCCCACCCCTAGTCCCAACCCTAACCCTAACCCTCGAACCCGAACCAAATAACCCTACATTAAGTCTTTGTTACTTGGAGTGTGTTCCCCTGGTGTCCAAATAACTCTAAATTAAGTCTTTGTTACTTAGAATAGTGTAGCGTCCCGGAAGAGTTGGTGTTGCAAGGGATGGTGGGTATTGGTACTGTTGTGTTTATGTTGTGTTGTGGTGCGGATGTTCTCCAGAAATGTGTTTGTCGTTCTTGTTTGGTGTGGATTCACAGTGTGGTGCATGTTTGTGAATGTTGATGTTGTTTTATAGGGCCACCCTCAGTGTGATAGGTGTGGCTGTTGACTAAGTATGCTTTGCGTTCACTTGTGTGTGTGTGTCTTTGAAATTGACGTGATCATTAAAAGTAAAAACGATCGCACATTGCGTCAGCAATTCTTGACATTGGTGTCAGAAGTGGGATGGCTTTCTCAAAGAAGCTTGAAGATCTTATCAAGTGCTGGGAGAATGCACTTCCGGATGAAGACCACCTGCCTCGTCACCAGGAAGAGGAAAGGAACAAGCGGCGCCCTGGTGGATTGGAGGCTCAACTACCTCATCAACAAGTAAATGAGAGGAACCTACGCCGCCCTAGTGGACGGGAGGTTCATCCATTTGGAGGAAGAATGGAAGCTCAAAATGATGGGATAAGATTGGAAGTTCAGCCAGATGGAAGAAGTGCGCCTCGTGTGGGAAGGAGTGCCTGGCGAAGAAGTGCCTCTCCTGCGGTGATGGTGGACACAAATTCCCTGCGAGATGACTACAGGCCAAGCATCACCACACCAAAGCTTCCTCACTATAGTGGAGAAGGCTCTATTGAATCCTTCCTTCTCCAGGTCCAGCTAGCAGCACGTTTGAATGGCTGGTCTGATGTGGCAACCGCAGGGCATGTGGCGCTGTCCCTGGAAGGCCCAGCCCTACAGTGTTTGGTCGATTTACAAGAGGAGGAATTGGCTGATTGGGGGGCCATGCGTGAGGCTCTTCAACGACGTTACGGGCGACCAATCCATGCAGACGAAGCACGAGAGCAGCTGTACAAGCGGCGACGCCTTTTGGGAGAAAGTCTCGGAGCTTATGCTGCCGACCTTCGCCGTCTGGTGCGAAGGGGCCACCCAGCGTTTCCAGAAGTATTACAGGAAGAGCTCACCGTGCAAGCCTTTGTCCGTGGTCTACAGCCTGAACGACTTCGGGAACATCTCAGACTGTTTGCTAAACACTCTCTCTCTGCCGCATTGACTGAAGCCGAACGTGTGGAGCACGTTCTGTGTCCAGATGGCCGCCGTGATGTTCCGCGAGTCCGCCAGGCTGGATGGGACGGGACAGAACGAGAGGGAGCCGACCAAGTGACTGCAACGCCACGGCCACGCTCCTCCCGGAGAAGGCAGACCGAAGTGAACTGTTACCGCTGCGGTGTCCCTGGCCACATTGCAAGACACTGTCCAGCCCCTGCCCCCATTGATGTTGCCGCTGAGGCGTCGTCAAACTAGAGAGGGGTGTCAGTGTCGGGGAACTGACACCCGGGATGGTTTCCACTGTACCCGAATGTGATGCACAGCGCCTGGGCCGCCTGGGCAGGGCCCGGGGGCTATACCTGGAATGTGAGCTTGATGGAACAGTCTGCAGAGCCCTGGTTGACACGGGGTCCACTATCTCCATCATCCGGCCGGGTGTCCTTCCCCACTTGCAACACAGCTTGCCATCAGGCTGGACTAACACCAACGCCCGAATTACAACCGTCACAGGGAGCAAGGCTGCCATGCTGGGCAAAGGGACAGTGTGCATTAAGGTGGCGGGTCAAGAGAGACGACATCCATTCTGGCTGGCCAACATTCAAGACCCCTGTATTGTTGGGCTTGACCTGTTGGAGATGTGGAGAGCTGTGGTCGATGTGCCTAGGGCCATGCTTCATCTTGGTGAGAAAACAGTTTCCCTCCAGGGTACTGATGAGCCAGGCGCCTGCAGAGTGACAGCCCCCACAGAGCCATCCGCGGCTACGGCCTTCATGGTGGACCAGACGAAGTCTCACCCTAACCCTTCTACTAATAGGCCGCCTATAATAGAGACCCAGCAGGCTTTTGCAGAACTGTTTGAGCGAAGCAGTCAAGGCCTGGATACCACCCAGCAGGAGCGACTGAAAAGCTTACTGAATGCCTTCCAAGACATTTTTGCAGCGAAAGATGAAGACTGCATGCACACCAGTCTCGTACTCCACGACATCGACACAGGAGACGCACGACCAATCCGGCTACACCCACGCCGTCTGCCCCTTGCCAAACGAGTGGCTGCCCAAGAGAAAATCGAGGAGATGCGCCAGGCGGGCGTCATCGAGCCCTCCAGCAGTCCATGGGCAGCACCCGCAGTTCTGGTCAAGAAGAAGGACGGCTCGTGGCGGTTCTGCGTCGACTACAGACGGCTCAACGATGTAACACGCAAGGACTCCTACCCGTTGCCGCGCATAGATGATACGCTGGACTACATCACTGGCTCCTCCTGGTTCAGCTCCCTGGATCTCCGCAGTGGCTATTGGCAGGTGGAGTTGGCCGCCGAAGCTCGACCAAAGACAGCGTTCACAATAGGTCAAGGACTCTGGCAGTTCAAGGTGATGCCGTTCGGGCTTTGCAACGCACCTGCCACGTTTGAGCGGTTGATGGAGAGAGTGCTGGCATCCATCCCCCGTGATCGCTGTGTGGTGTACCTGGATGACCTCCTGGTGCATGCTTCAGGATTTAAGGGGGCTCTACAGAACCTCCAGCATGTGTTCCAGGCCATTCGTCAGGCTGGGCTGCGATTGAATCCCAAAAAGTGCCATTTGCTTCGGCGTGAAGTTTCCTTCCTGGGGCATGTCGTCAGTGGGCAAGGTGTTGCCACTGATCCAACCAAAGTTGCCACTGTCCGTAACTGGCCGGCGCCAAGGGATGTTAAAGAGTTGCGGAGTTTCTTGGGACTGGCATCCTATTACCGGAGATTTATCAAGGACTTTTCAACCATTGCTGGCCCCTTGCACCAGCTCACACACAAGGGACAGTTATTTGAATGGACTGACAGCTGCAATGAGGCCTTTGCACAGCTGCGAGAGGCCTTGGTCCAAGCCCCAGTGTTGGCCTACCCAGACCCTAGCCGACCTTTCGTGGTTGATACAGATGCCAGTGATGTCGGCGTGGGGGTTGTGCTGTCACAGGAAGGGAATCACGGTGAGCAGGTTGTGGCCTTTTACAGTCAGGGGCTGAGCAAGCCAGAGCGGAACTACTGCGTCACCCGTCGGGAATTGTTGGCAATTGTCCTGGGCCTTCGTCATTTCCGTCCCTACCTTTATGGTCAACGGTTTGTGTTGCGGACGGATCATGCCTCCCTCACCTGGTTGCTGAACTTCAAGGAACCCGAGGGGCAGCTGGCCAGGTGGGTCGAGATCTTGCTGGAATATGACTTCACGATTTCTCATCGACCAGGCCGCCTGCACGGCAACGCTGATGCACTGTCCAGACGGCCCTGTGAGGAGGCGTGTCGTTTCTGCCAGCGGGTGGAAGAGCGGTGCATGCCAGACTCATCAGTAGCTGCAGTCAGGCAACATGACATCTCAGTCGACCTGGACAGCTTCACCCCCCAACAAAGACAAGACCCAGTGCTTGAGAGAGCTCGCAGCTGGGTGGGGGCACAGCAGCGACCGGAATGGGCCACAGTGGTGCACTTGGACACTGAGACCAAAGCACTGTACTCCCAGTGGGACAGCCTCCTGTTGTCTCGCGACCTGCTATATCGTCGCTGGGAAGCCCCGACAGGACAACATGCTGCCCTCCAACTTGTGGTGCCCCGTGTGCTGCGGCCTCAGGTCCTCGAAGTGATGCATGGCTTCCCAGGGACTGGCCATTTTGGAGTGACCAAGACCTTGCTCCGACTGAGGCAGCGCTTTTACTGGCCAGGCTGTCGCCGTGACGTGGAGATGCACGTCCACCGCTGTGATGCCTGCACAGCAAAGAAAGGCCCCACACGCCGCTCCCATGCTCCCCTACAGCAGTTCCAGGTGGGGGCCCCCATGGAACGAGTGGGTGTGGACATTCTCGGCCCATTTCCGGTCACTGATAGCGGAAACCGTTACATCTTGGTGGCCATGGATTACTTCATGAAATGGCCAGAAGCGTATGCAGTACCCGACCAGAGCGCTGTGACAACGGCAGAGAGATTGGTTTTGGAGATGTTCTGCCGATTTGGAGCTCCAGAGGAGTTGCACAGTGACCAGGGACGGAACTTCGAGTCCCAGGTATTCCAAGAGGTGTGCCGTCGCCTGGGTGTGAAAAAGACTCGCACCACGCCGCTGCATCCTCAGAGTGATGGGTTGGTGGAGCGTTTTAATAGAACCTTGGCCACACAACTTGCCATCCTCACCGATAAGCGGCAGAGAGACTGGGATTTACACCTCCCACTCATTCTTTGGGCCTACAGGACAGCGGTGCAGGAGTCCACACGCTGCACCCCTGCATCATTGATGTTTGGTCACGAACTGCGCACGCCTGTTGATTTGGTTTTTGGCCCAGCCCCAGAACCAGAAGTGAGAGGAGCACCGGGCCTGGACTACTACTACAACCTTGTGGAGCGGCTGCGGGAGGCTCACGATTTTGCCCGCACCAGCCTGACGGAGGCTGGGGTCCAACAGAAGCGGGCATATGACCTCCGCAGTCGAGGCCAGGACTTTGAACCAGGCGCGCATGTCTGGGTCTATAACCCGGTGAGAAAGAAAGGACTCTCCCCGAAGCTCACCAGCCACTGGGTGGGACCCTGCAAGGTCCTCCAGAAGTTGTCCGACGTGGTCTATCGGATACGACTGGCACCTCGGAACCGGCTGGTGGTGCTGCACCGAGACTGCTTGGCCCCATACCAGCCATTGGACCAGAGCCGGGGGAACTTGGGAGTCAAGCACCCTGCCGCAGGGGGAGATACCCCCAGGAAGCAACGAGGATGCTGAGGTAACCCCCACTTCCGACCTACCTGCAGACAGTGGTAGCAGCCAGCCGACATCAGAGGGGCGTCGACGACGCCGGTTGCCTTAGCACTTGCGGGACTTTGTGATGAACGCATGGGCTGTTGGGGACAACGAACCCAGCTAGGTGGGGGCTGTGTAGCGTCCCGGAAGAGTTGGTGTTGCAAGGGATTGTGGGTATTGGTACTGTGTTGCGGTGCGGTGCGGATGTTCTCCAGAAATGTGTTTGTCGTTCTTGTTTGGTGTGGATTCACAGTGTGGTGCATGTTTGTGAATGTTGATGTTGTTTTATAGGGCCACCCTCAGTGTGATAGGTGTGGCTGTTGACTAAGTATGCTTTGCGTTCACTTGTGTGTGTGTGTCTTTGAAATTGACGTGATCATTAAAAGTAAAAACTATCGCACATTGCGTCAGCAATTCTTGACTTTCAAGCAAAGACGTTTGTCAAATCCATCCAACGCTACAATATGTTCCCCATACTATAGTGTTACCCAAAAAAAAATGTTGTCGCCCAAGTTTTGAACTGAACTCAGGTAGTAGAAGTAATACAAATCAATGATGTTAATACCATAACCATAACCTTAACCCTAACCCTAACACCAACCCCCACCCCTAGTCCCAGCCCTAACCCTAGAACCCTAACCCTAACCAAATAACCCTACAGTAAGTCTTTGTTACTAGGAGTATGTTCCCCTGATGTCCAAATAACTCTAAATTAAGTCTTTGTTACTTAGAATATGTTCCCCATACTATAGTGTTACCCAAAAAAAATGTTGTCGCCCAAGTTTTGAACTGAACTCAGGTAGTAGAAGTAATACAAATCAATTATGTTAATACCATAACCATAACCTTAACCCTAAGCCGAACCCCAACCCCAACCCCCACCCCTAGCCCTAACCCTCTAACCCAAAACCTAACCAAATAACTCTAAATTAAGTCTTTGTTACCGTATTTTCCGCACCATAAGCCGCCCTGGGTCATAAGCCGCGCCTTCAATGAACGGCATATTTCAAAACTTTGTCCACCTATAAGCCGCCCCGTGTTATAAGCCGCATCTAACTGCGCTAAAGGGAATGTCAAAAAAACAGTCAGATAGGTCAGTCAAACTTTAATAATATATTAAAAACCAGCGTGATGTGGGCGCGCATGGAGTCGTATATCAACATGGACGGAGCTGCGTGAAAAAAGCCACCCGGCCTCTTCGCGTAAACTTCCCTTAACCACTCGCTCATCTTTTCTTCATCCATCCATCCCTTCGAGTTAGCTTTTATGATGACGCCGGCTGGAAAGGTCTCTTTTGGCAAGGTCTTCCTTTTGAATATCACCATGGGTGGAAGTTTCTGGCCATTAGCATGGCAAGCTAGAACCACAGTGAAGGACGACTTCTCATTCCCTGTGGTGCGAATATTCGTGCTCCCGTTGTATCCACAGTGCGGTTCACAGGAATATCAAAAGTCAGTGGAACCTCGTCCATGTTGATAATGTTCTCTGGCCGGATCTTTTTTTCAGCTATCTTGTTTTTACAATATGCACGGAAAGTAGCCAGCTTTTCTTGAAAGTCTTTAGGCAGTTGCTGTGAAATAGTAGTCCGTGTGCGGATGGAGAGATTGCGTCTTTTCATGAACCGGAAACCTGTCGCTTAGTAGGAGCCATTTTGTGGTCTTTACAGATGTAAACACACAAATGAAATGAAACGCAATATCCGGGGGCTTCTTCTTCTACGGGGGCGGGTGGTTGCTTACAGTAGAAGAAGAAGCGCTTCCTCTTCTATGGGGGCGGGTGCTGACCTTGGCGGTTGCTTACCATAGAAGAAGAAGCGCTTCCTCTTCGACGGGGAAAAAAGATGGCGGCTGTTTACCGTAGTTACGAGACCTAAACTTTATGAAAATGAATATTAATATTAATCCATATATAAAGCGCACCGGATTATAAGACGCACTGTCAGCTTTTGAGAAAATTTGTGGTTTTTAGGCGCGGCTTATAGTGCGGAAAATACGGTACTTAGAATATGTTCCCCATACTAAAGTGTTACACAAAACATTTTTGTCGCCCAAGTTTTGAACTGAACTCAGGTAGTAGAAGTAATACAAATCAATGATGTTAATACCATAACCATAACCATAACCCTAACCCTAACCCCAACCCCCTCCCCTAGCCCTAACCCTCTAACCCTAACCCTAACCCTCTAATCCTAAACCTAACCAAATAACTCTAAATTAAGTCTTTGTTACTTAGAATATGTTCCCCATACTAAAGTGTTACACAAAACATTTTTGTCACCCAAGTTTTGAACTGAACTCAGGTAGTAGAAGTAATAACAATCAAGGATGTTAATACCATAACCTAAACCAGCCTCAAGTAGGACACTTTAAGGCTGAATTATGTAAGCATCATCCCCGCCCGCCCTCCATGGTGGCATCCTGGTGACAGCTCGGCGACCTTGAGTGAGTGAATGGCAAGTGTTGTTGCGGTGAAGCGATGCAGGCTAAATGATTGCTTTGTGTTGACTTACTTTGCCGGTCCAGCTGACCCCCTTCCAGATGCAGAAATAGACCAGCACCCAGGCAATGGCAAGGGTGATGGCCAGTGGGATCCTGACCTCGCCGGGTTTCTCCAGGCCGTCGGTCAGCTGGTGCATGTTGCGTCTGCGGGGGCGTGAAGAGGTGGGTTGATGATTGTCTTTTAGTAAATATCTAATCTAACGTGAAACCCATTTGTACAGTGCATGGTTGTTTTAATTGTGTGAATGCTTTGGTTTTCTACACCAAAATGCATCTATTTATTCAATTTATTATTATTATTATTATTCTCAAGATTTTGGCGCGCTCTACCTTCCACATTTTTCACCTAATTCAAACCGTTTCAACTTCACACTGTTCAGTCTATTCGGGAATCGCGGGCTTTCCCTTGACAAATTCCCCAAAATTCCCAGATTTCCCCGAATTCCAGGTTTTCCGGGACATTTTTCCCATTCATAATGAATTGGCCGTTTTTCAAGCTTCCACCATTTCCTCATTTTTCAACTAATTCAACACATTCCACCATTCTGAGAATTCAAACTACCCTTTTTCCAAGTTAAAAAAAATTCCAGGATTTTCCAGAACTCCTGGTTTTCTAAAGCCCTATTTCCACCCTTTTTTCTGGCGACTACTCCTCCCACATTTTTCAACCCACTTCAACCGTCAAAACATTCCTCTCAATCAGGACAAAAAACAAGGTTGTTTTTTGAACTAGAAAAATTCCCGGTTTTCTCGGAATTTCAGGAATTCCGTAATACCATTTCTCAATTCAAAATGTTACTACATCAACATTTCTTGACCAATTTGAAAGATTCCAACACCAACCATTTCAACTCATTCAGACTATTCAAGTTTGTTACCATTTTCAAAAACATTCCCGCTTTTCCCGAAATTCCCAAATTTTGGGGAAATTCCCATTTAAATGAATGGGACATTCTTCAAAGTTCCACAATTCCCACATTTTTCATCTGATTCAAACTGTTCCAACTTCAAAATATTCAGCCTGTTTTGGAATTATGTGCTCTGCTTCAAATATTATTAAAAAAATTCCAGGATTTCAGTTCAACTTCAGCATTCGCACATTCACACGCAATTCCTTCAGGAATTGCCTTATCTAGTTATTATTATTCTTCTCCAGATTTTGGCGCGGTCTACCTTCCACATTTTTCACCTAATTCAAACCGTTCCAACTTCACACTGTTCAGTCTATTCGGGAATCACAGGCTTTCCCTTGACAAATTCCCAAAAATTCCCAGATTTCCCAGAATTCCAGGTTTTCCGGGACATTTTTCCCATTCAAAATGAATTGGCCATTTTTCAAACTTTCACCATTTCCACATTTTTCAACTAAAGCAACACTTTTCACCATTCTGAAAATTCAAACTACCCTTTTTCCAAGTTAAAAAAAATTCCAGGATTTTCCAGAACTCCTGGTTTTCTAAAGCCCTATTTCCACCCTTTTTTCTGGCGACTACTCCTCCCACATTTTTCAACACACTTCAACTGTTCTACCGTCAAAACATTCCTCTCAATCAGGACAAAAAACGAAGTTGTTTTTTGAACTAGACAAATTCCTGGTTTTCCCGAAATTTCAGGAATTCCGTAATACCATTTCTCAATTCAAAATGTTACTACTTCAACATTTCTCGACCGATTTGAAAGATTCCAACACCAACCATTTCAACTCATTCAGACTATTCAAGTTTGTTACCATTTTCAAAAACATTCCCGCTTTTCCCGAAATTCCCAAATTTTGGGGAAATTCCCATTTAAATGAATGGGACATTCTTCAAAGTTCCACAACTCCCATATTTTTCATCTGATTCAAACTGTCCCAACTCCAAAATATTCAGCCTGTTTTGGAATTATGTGCTCTGCTTCAACTATTATAAAAAAATTCCAGGATTTCAGTTCAACTTCAGCATTCGCACATTCACACGCAATTCCTTCAGGAATTGCCTTATCTAGTTATTATTCTACTTCTCCAGATTTTGGCGCTCTCTACCTTCCACATTTTTCACCTAATTCAAACCGTTCCAACTTCAAACTGGTCAGCCTATTTGGGAATCATAGGTTTTCCCTTGATAAATTCCAAAAATTCACAGATTTCCCAGATATCCAGGTTTTCCAGGACATTTTTTCCCATTCAAAATGAATTGGCCATTTTTCAAACGTCCGCCATTTCCACATTTTTCAACTAATTCAAAACATTCAACACTTTGCACCATTCTGAAAATTCTAACTACTATTTTTCCAAGTTCAAAAAAATTCCAGGATTTTCCAGAACTCCTGGTTTTCTAAAGCCCTATTTCCACACTTTTTTCTGGCAACTACTCCTCCCACATTTTTCAACCCACTTCAACCGTCAAAACATTCCTCTCAATCAGGACAAAAAACAAGGTTGTTTTTTGAACTAGAAAAATTCCCGATTTTCACGAAATTTCAGGAATTCCGTAATACCATTTCTCAATTCAAAATGTTACTACTTCAACATTTCTTGACCGATTTGAAAGATTCCAACACCAACCATTTCAACTCATTCAGACTATTCAAGTTTTTTTTTTACCATTTTCAAAAACATTCCCACTTTTCCTGAAATTCCCAATTTTTGGGGAAATTCCCATTTAAATGAATGGGACATTCTTCAAAGTTCCACAATTCCCACATTTTTCATCTGATTCAAACTGTTCCAACTTCAAAATATTCAGCCTGTTTTGGAATTATGTGCTCTGCTTCAACTATTATGAAAAAAATCCAGGATTTCAGTTCAACTTCAGCATTCGCACATTCACTCGCAATTCCTTAAGAAATTGCCTTATCTAGTTATTATTCTTCTTCTCCAGATTTTGGAGCTATCTACATTCCACATGTTCACCTAATTTAAACTGTTCCAACTTCAAACTGTTCAGCCTATTTGGGAATCACAGGCTTTCCCTTGACAAATTCCCAAAATTCCCAGATTACCCAGATATCCAGGTTTTCCGGGACATTTTTCCCATTCAAAATGAATTGGCCATTTTTCAAACTTCCACCATTTCCACATTTTTCAACTAATTAAAGAAATTCTGAAAATTCTAACTATTATTGTTACAAGTTAAAAAAAAAATCCAGGATTTTCCAGAATTCCTGCTTTTCCAAAGACTTATCTCCAGTCTTTTTTCTGGCGACTACTACTCCCACATTTTTCAACCCACTTCAACCGTTCCACCGACAAAACATTCCTCTTAATCAGGACAGAAAACGAAATTGTTTTTTGAACTGGAAAAATTCCCGGTTTTCCCAAAATTTCAGGAATTCCGTAATACCATTTCTCAATTCAACATGTTACTACTTCAACATTTCTTGACCGATTTGAAAAATTTCAACACCAACCATTCAGACCATTCAAGTTTTTTACAATTAAAAAAAAAATCCTGCTTTTCCCGAAATTCACAGTTTTGGGGGGAAATTCCCATTGAAATGAACAGGACATTCTTCAAAGTTCCACAATTCCCACATTTTTCATCTGATTCAAACTGTTCCAACTTCAAAATATTCAGCCTGTTTGGGAATTATGTGCTCTACTCCAACAATTCTGAAAAAATTCCAGGATTTCAGTTCAACTTCAGCATTGGAGAATTCACATTTATTCCTCATAGTAAAGCAGCTCCATTCCACTCAACTAAGATCACAACAAACCACATTTAATTACAGGTGAACTCTAAAAATTTGAATATCTTGCAAAGGTTTGTTTATTGCAGCAGTTAGATTTACAAGGACAAAATAATATATGACATAGGCTAATAATATGCGACTCAAAATATTTCAAGCCTTCTTTTGATTTTTTACATTTACATCATCTATAGGAGAGCACTCTAGTGTTTTTTAAGAATCTGCTGCACAAATGTGAGTTTTTTTGATTGAATTGAATAGCTCATATGGTGAAAAAGAGAGGACCTTAAATGGAACCTTGAGGAACACCACTAGTGTAGCTAAATAAGGTGTATACATGACTACTGACTGCATCTGAAGTAAACACGCTAAAGCAATACCTAATCAAAAAGAAGAGAACTTTAAAGGGTGCCTTGAGGAATGCCTTAGTTATGTAAACCAGGGGTGTCAAACATACGGCCCACGGGATGAGTTTGCTAAGTATAAAAATGAGCCAAAATTTTGGAATGAAAGAAACCGCTGTTCTAAATGTGTCCACTGGATGTCGCAATAGCAATTATTTGTATCTTTGCAGATGATGCTACATATGTAAAAAATAAAATAAAACCACATGATGTTATTACATCAGTCGAGGAAAATAAGCAAACTACATAAATAACATCCTGTAATTTGATTTTGATATTATTTTTTTATCTTGATAGATTGAAAATTAACACCAATGAGTTGACCGATGAACATTATCACATGATTTATTCGTGATTTATTTCTGCACAATAACTCAGATATGGTAACACTAGCAAGCAGTAAAGAATAATAAGTGATTTTTGTTCTAGAACATGTTTTGCTTTATTCATTATTGACGTGTTTCTTGCTACTTTATGTTGTATATTTGAGATTTCCAGTTCATTTTATCATCTATTGTTGCACCCAAACATGTGTTTTCTTTTACCCGTTCAATGTTTACTCCGTCTATTTGTATTTATGTTTGACTTTCTCTTCTACTGTTACCAAATAGCAATATTTTAGTTTTACTGAGATTCAAAGATAGTCTGTTTTTTGTCAAACCATCTTTTTAATTTGTTAATTTCTTCTTTTATTATTTGTATTAGGTTTTTTGCGAAAACTGTTTTATCACAATAGCTTTTGTCTTTGTGCTGGTACTTTTTGCTGTTCTCCAATATGTTATGTATTTATTGACATGAGGCATGCCCTTTAAATAATAAAAGAGCAATACTCTTAGGGATATTAATCTTTTTAGAACAGGGATTCTCAATCTGTGGTACATGTACTAGTTAGTGGTACGTGGGCTCCATCTAGTGGTACGCCAAATAAGTCTGTAAATATGTACTGTATATGGAGTACCATTGTTGACGATGTTTGTGCAATAGCTGTTATGTTAAGATGGCCAAAAATAATACATATACTTGTTAAATAAAACCTATGACTTGTTTTTTATGAATACTTAGGCCTACTGTGTTTTGTTGTTGCTCATTATGGTGGTACTGGAGTGTTTTCTGGGGTGGTACTTGGTAAAAATGTTTGAGAACCACTGTTTTAAAAATATATATTTAAAATACGATTTTTCTTGAGTAGAATAATACAGAGTTTAACTGTCATAAAAGTGTAAAAATAACGTAAATGTTGTATAACAAAACTAAAGTAAAAAATACCCTTTGAAGACAATAGTCATACCAAAGACTATAAAAAAAACGGGACCCGTTACCTCCCTTTTTGGCACTCAGCATCAAGGGTTGGAATTGGGTGATTAATCACCAAAAATGATTCCCGAGCGCGGCCACCGCTGCTGCTCACTGCTCCCCTCACCTCCCAAGGGGTGGAGCAAGGGGATGGGTCAAATGCAGAGGTTAATTTCACCACAGCTAGTGTGTGTGTGTGTGACTATCAGTGGTACTTTAACTTTAACTTTATAGGTACTGCTGGAATATGTTGTGTACTTATTAGTGTATTTATGTTAACTTTTGCTTAGTAAAAGTCATTTGTGAGTGCATTTGATTTTCAATTAATCCAGTTTCTGGTTCTATGGTTATCATCACATTTTTTCCCACGTGACCTCACGTTGACATTGCAACACATTTGCAGAATTCTCACAGGAACGCCCAAGTTTTCCCCCCAGAAAATGCTGGTGGAACTCCAAATTGTGCCTCCTTTTGTATACGTTTAATATGGTTTTTTGTAAAAGGGATGTATTTTCAGTGCAGAGTCACAACTTACTCCCAGAACTCTTGCACAGCACTGGTAAGGTTCCTGGTGTCCGGGATGCTGTAGTTGGTATAGCAGCGCTCCGTGTTCCAGGAATTACCGCAAGTCTGCCACGGTAGATCCTGGATAGAAACAAAACAAATGAAGAAGGGGGGAAAAAAAACATCTTTTGACTTGGAGTGCACTTTCCCACCTTCGGGTCCAATTCTGTGTGCGCTGTCAAGCAGCCAAGACCATGCTAGTCATTGGAACCAAGGACGGGAGGGGGTGCGGGGGGGGCATTGCGATTTCATGCTTCTCCCCCAAAAGACGACGTGAATCATGGCCAGAATGCATTATCAATAGCTGGTGTAAAGTGCTAATTATGTGGGAAAGGAAGTAATAAATGTCATAGTGTGTTAAAGCCTTACAAGGAACTGCAGTAAAATGGAATACGCTCCTGTTGTTTATCGATTTGGACTGGCATGGCGCCATTCTACCTCAGAAATATGGAAGGATTCAGATACTCACAGAGGTGAAGGAATTGTAGAGATAGTATATAGCCCAGGAGATGATGACAATGTAATAAATATTAAGCCAGAAGGAGAGGACAGCAGCAGCCAGACCAACGCCTGAAACAACACGACAGTCACACGAAACCGTGGGGGAATATTTCTGTATTATTTTCATTGCAATGATCATATTTTGACATTCATTCTAAATGGAGGATTGCAGTGATATATTTCAAATAGAAAATTACATTAAAAATATAATTTCTGAATTTAAAATACAATTTAAAATCATATGTAAACTAGGACGGTCAAAATTAACGAGTTAACTCATGTGATTAATCACCCAAAAGATGATCCCATTAACCAATGTAGACACTTGGATTAATCATGCCATTAATTTTGACCGCACAAGCTCTTGCACTTTAACCGCGACATGGTTAGTGATCAGAATAATGCATACAAAATGAGTGAGGAGATTTCACTCCAAAATACAGCCTGAAAGAACTTTAGATACAACACGTTTTGTGCAAATAAATTACATGTAAAATGTTTAAAAATGTTCCTGGATGAGATTCTGACAAGACAATTGCATTTGTGTATAACAATTAATTGCGATTAATCGCGATTAATCTAAATTCCAAAATGTGATTAATCTGATTTTTAAAAGTAATAATTTGACAGCTCTAATATAAACAAATAATGTTATGCACTGTATTGATTGGATGTGTTTTTTTTTATTACAATGTTTCTAAAATAACAAAACAATTATTCACAGTCATATGAACTGTATTTGAGTGCTATTATTTTTTTCATTATTTATTGGAATATTTTATTTCATTATATTTAATAAAATATAAGATTTGTTAGCAATTTCCATGGATGGATGGATGGATGGATTGATTGGATATGTTGTTGTTGTTTTGTTTATCACAATGACGTTTCTAAATTAACAAAAAATAATTCACAGTCATATTTGAGTGTTATTATTGTTTTCATCATTTATTGGAATATTTTATTTTATTATATTTAATAAAATATAATATTTGTTATCAATTTCCATGGATCCATGAATGGATGGATGGATTGATTGGATATGTTTCTTTGGTTTTTTTTTAATCACAATGAAGTTTCTAAATTAACAAAAAATAATTCACAGTCATCTTTAAGTGCTATTATTTTTTTAATAATTTTTTGAAATATTTTATTTCAGTATATGTAATACAATATAATATTTGTTATCAATTTCCATGGATCCATGGATGGATGGATGGATTGATTGGATATGTTTTTTGTTTTTTTTCATCACAATAAAGTTTCTAAATTAACAAAAAATAATTCACAGTCATATTTGAGTGTTATTATTGTTTTCATCATTTATTGGAATATTGTATTTTATTATATTTAATCAAATATAATAGTTTCATCAATTTCCATGGATGGATGCATGGATGGATGGATGGATTGATGGATTGATTGAATATGTTTGTTATCACAATGACGTTTCTAAATTAACAAAAAAAAATATTCACAGTCATATTTAAGTTTTATTATTGTTTTCATCATTTATTATATTATATTTAATAAAATATAATATTTGTTATCAATTTCAATGGATCCATGGATGGATGGATGGATTGATTGGATATGTTTTTTATTTTTTTTAATCACAATGAAGTTTCTAAATTAACAAAAAATAATTCACAGTCATATTTGAGTGTCATTATTGGAATATTTTATTTTATTATATTTAATAAAATATAATATTTGTTATCAATTTCCATGGATCCATGGATGGACGGATGGATGGATTGATTGGATATGTTTGTTATCACAATGACGTTTCTAAATGAACAACAAATAATTCACAGTCATATTTGAGTGCTATTATTTTTTTCATCATTTTTTTGAATATTTTATTTCATTATATGTAATAAAATATAATATTTATTATCAATTTCCATGGATCCATGGATGGATGGATGGATTGATTGGATATGTTTTTTTGTTTTTGTTTTGTTTTTAATCACAATGAAGTTTCTAAATTAACAACAAAATTATTCACAGTCATATTTGAGTGTTATTATTGTTTTCATCATTCATTGGAATATTTTATTTTATTATATTTAATAAAATATAACATTTGTTATCAATTTGTGATTAGAAATAGCATCCAAAATGTTAAAAAATTTAAAAAAAAATTAGATAGTTGTATTAAATAACGATTGGACATATTTTTCATAGCAATTAAATAAATAAAATAGCAAGAAAATACAAAATAATGGATACATTTTAGATAGTTGTATTAAATAACGATTGGATGCAATGAAATAAATAAAATGGCAAAGACAAAAAACAAATAATGGAATACCTTTGAACATGGGTGCCAGCTTCCACACTCCGAGCCCCCCAATGGAGGTGTACTGACCCAGGGCCGTCTCCAGAAAGAAGAGGGGCATGCCAGCAAATATCAAGGTCAAAAAGTAGGGGATCAAGAAGGCTCCTGGATGAGAGGTGACAATAAAAAAAAAAGTTCAGTGATAAATTATGAACATTGAACATAATCCAGGATGCCCGTGTGCGTAATTACGCACGGCTACAACGCAGCCTAATGGAATCCAGTGCTCTCCTTTCGGGGGAGGGGGGAAAAAACAATCCTGATTACCTCCTCCGTTCTTCCCGCACAAATAAGGAAATCTCCACACATTCCCGAGTCCGATGGCGTATCCCACACACGAGAGCAGAAAATCAAATTTGCCGCCCCACGTCTCCCGCTCGGGTATGTCCTTCTTGCTCTTCTGCACCTTCACCACCAGCGTCTTGGGCTTGTCGTTGGGGGTGCTGGTCGGCGCCTCGCTCACCGTCTCCGTCAGGACGTGGCCGTCCGAGGCTTTGGTCCCGTTCGTGGCCATGGTCTCGCTCGAAAAAATGCAGTCAATGCGCGCGCGTCCGAACCCCGCGGATTAAGGGACGGCGACGAAGGAGGAGGAAGAGGAGGAGGAGGAGGAGAAGGGTGGAAGGAGGAGGGAACCACTTCAGCGCTGCGGGTTCACTCTTGCTGCAAAAGAGACACAAATGCGTAAAAAAATTGTGACAAATGATCCACACGTGCTCCTTAATTGCATCAACAATATAAATGGACGTGCGTAAAAATGCAAATTAACTTGCGTAAAATGTGCAGAAAAAAAAAAAAAAATCCTGCAGACGAGACTGTGTCTAATGAATAACAGAAGTAAATCTGTGCCAACATTGAGACATGCGCTCTTATTCTTATGCGTGGATCCTCATTTGCCGCGTAGACGCGCGTAAATTACGCACGGGTTTGGAAGACTCGTTGAGCAAACATGGGCACGTGTTCCTAATATCTTGTATTTTTGTTATGTTTTTTTGTTTTTCAACAAACCAGTTCATCTACAACAGAGGTGTCAAACTCATTTTAGATCGGGGGCAACATGGAAAAAAAATCCACTCCCAAGTGGGCCGGACTGATAAAATCACGGCAAGATAACTTAAAAATAAAGACAACTCCCGATTGTTTTCTTTGTTTAAAAATAGAACAAGCGGATTCTGAAAATGTACAAATCATAATGTTTTTGTTTTTGTTTTGTTTTTTACACTTACATGTTGCGGTTAATAGTATTCCATCTTTATTTGTCGTTATTTATACTTTCTGAATAAATTATGTGATAATGTTCATCGGTCAACTCATTGGTGTTAATTTTCAATCTATCAAGATAAAAAAATAATATTAAAATCAAATTACAGGATGTTATTTATGTATTTTGCTCATTTTCCTCGACTGGCGCACTAACATCATGTGGTTTTATTTATTTATTTTTTACATATGTAGCATCATCTACATAGATACAAAGGATTGCTATTGCGACATCTAGTGGACGCAGTTAAAACAGCGGTTTATTTCACTCACAAATTTCGGCTTGTTTTTATACTTAGCAAACTCATCTCGCAGGGCCGGATAAAACCTGTTTGCGGGCCTGATTGGTAAATCCTTGCAAAAATATTTAAAAAAATAATAATAATTAAAATAAAAAAAATTAAATAAATAAAAAAATATATATATATTTATATATATAGATCATAATTATTACATTGTAGATTCTACAATGTAAGAATTATGACTTTTTTTTGTTTTTTTTGTTAAAAAAAAAAATCATAATTCTTAAATTGTAGATTCTACTATGTAAGAATTATGATTTTTTTTAATTTTTTTTAATTTAATTTAATTGTATTTTTTTTTTCAAGAAAGTAAAGCAAAATACTTACAATGGATGGTTTGTCGAAGACCAAACATATACATCGAAAACGTTTTCGGTCCCTTGTACTTTTCTTTGCAAAAAAACAAAACAAAACAAAAGCGGAGTTAATGAATGACCCTGAGGGCGAAGGTTGGGTGGATGATTGAGGGATGGATGGATGGATGGATGGAAGAGAGGTGTTGAGAGGGTGGTGTCCTTAAAGGAGTGCAGCGGAAAGAGAGGCAGGAAGAAGAAGAAGAAGAAGAAGAAGAGAAGTAGCTGTAGCTATCTGACTTGGAGCGAGCTGCAGGGGCGTACAAACGTGCAACGCGGCCTCATATCCACAATGTTGCCTCAGAGTGGAGCCCCCCCCCCTGCACACCACACGCCGCACACACACTCCAAACACACATTTACACGGCAACTAGTCGGACATGGCAGCAGCTTTGGTAAAGGAGCATCTTCTTGTCCCAACGTTTTATATCCTTCCTCATCTCCTTTCTCTACCTCTCTCTCTCTCTCTCTCCCTCTCTCTCTGACTCACCCAAAAGGACAATGGATGCTTTTTTTTTTTTTTAAATCCAACTTCATGAATCATCCATCGCTAACTTTAGCATCCCTCAAAATTCGAACTCGTCATGGGAAGCATTTGGTAAGGTCCAAAATGCACTCTCGAAAATGTAAAAAAGCTAACCATAATTATGTGTAAGGATATTTTTGAGATAAAGCAACGGCAAAAAAAAAACAAAACATTGTTGTCATGAAAAAACGCAAAACGATCAGAAATATGGAAGTACTATTGTAGCAAAATTACTTGCAAACGTGTACCTCTATCTGTGTGCGTGTGTACTAATGTGTGTGTCTTCAATCCCAGTGTGTGTATTCAGATCTGCGTACGTGTGTTTTAGATCTGTGTTTGTGAGTTTTAGATCCGTGTACGTGTGTTTTAGATCCGTGTACGTGTGTTTTAGATCTGCGTATGTGTGTTTTAGATCTGCATACGTGTGTTTTAGATCTGCATACGTGTGTTTTAGATCTGTGTACGTGAGTTTTAGATCTGCATACGTGTGTTTTAGATCTGCGTACGTGTGTTTTAGATCCGTGTACGTGTGTTTTAGATCAGTGTACGTGTGTTTTAGATCCGTGTACGTGTGTTTTAGATCCGTGTACGTGTTTTAGATCTGCGTACGTGTGTTTTAGATCCGTGTACGTGTGTTTTAGATCGGCGTACGCATGTTTTAGATCTACGTACGTGTGTTTTAGATCTGCGTACGTGTGTTTTAGATCTGCGTACGTGTGTTTTAGATCTATGTACGTGTGTTTTAGATCTGCGTACGTGTGTTTTAGATCTGCATACGTATGTTATAGATCTACGTACGTGTGTTTTAGATCCGTGTACGTGTGTTTTAGATCTGCGTACGTGAGTTTTAGATCCGTGTACGTGTGTTTTAAATCTGCGTATGTGTGTTTTAGATCTGCATACGTGTGTTTTAGATCTGCATATGTGTGTTTTACATCTATGTACGTGAGTTTTAGATCTGCATACGTGTTTTAGATCTGCGTACGTGAGTTTTAGATCTGCATACGTGTGTTTTAGATCTGTGTTTGTGAGTTTTAGATCCGTGTACGTGTGTTTTAGATCTGCGTATGTGTGTTTTAGATCTGCGTACGTGAGTTTTTGATCCGTGTACATGTGTTTTAGATCTGCATACGTGTGTTTTAGATCTGCATATGTGTGTTTTAGATCTGCATACAGGTGTTTTAGATCCGTGTACGTGTGTTTTAGATCCATGTATGTGTTTTAGATCTGCATACGTGTGTTTTACATCTATGTACGTGAGTTTTAGATCTGCATACGTGTTTTAGATCTGCGTACGTGAGTTTTAGATCTGCATACGTGTGTTTTAGATCTGTGTTTGTGAGTTTTAGATCCGTGTACGTGTGTTTTAGATCCGTGTACGTGTGTTTTAGATCCGTGTACGTGTGTTTTAGATCCGTGTATGTGTGTTTTAGATCCGTGTACGTGTTTTAGATCTGCGTACGTGTGGTTTAGATCTGCGTACGTGAGTTTTTGATCCGTGTACATGTGTTTTAGATCTGCATACGTGTGTTTTAGATCTGCATATGTGTGTTTTAGATCTGCATACGTGTGTTTAAGATCTGCGTACATGTGTTTTAGATCCGTGTACGTGTGTTTTAGATCCATGTACGTGTTTTAGATCTGCGTACGTGTGTTTTAGATCCGTGTACGTGTGTTTTAGATCCGTGTACGTGTGTTTTAGATCCGTGTACGTGTGTTTTAGATCCGTGTACGTGTTTTAGATCTGCGTACGTGTGTTTTAGATCCGTGTACGTGTGTTTTAGATCTGCGTACGTATGTTTTAGATCTACGTACGTGTGTTTTAGATCTGTATACGTGTGTTTTAGATCTTTGTACGTGTGTTTTAGATCTGCGTATGTGTGTTTTAGATCTCCGTACGTGTTTTAGATCTACGTACGTGTGTTTTAGATCCTTGTACGTGTGTTTTAGATCCGTGAATGTGTATTTTAGATCTGTATACGTGTGTTTTAGATCTGCGTACGTGTGTTTTAGATCTGCGTATGTGTGTTTTAGATCTGCGTACGTGTGTTTTAGATATAGGTCCGTGTACGTGTGTTTTAGATCTGCGTATGTGTGTTTTAGATCTGCGTACGTGTGTTTAGATCTACGTACGTGAGTTTTAGATCTGCATACGTGTGTTTTAGATCTGCGTACGTGTGTTTTAGATCTGCTTACGTGTGTTTTAGATCCGTGTACGTGTGTTTTAGATCCGTGTATGTGTTTTAGATCTGCGTACGTGTGTTTTAGATCCGTGTACGTGTGTTTTAGATCTGCGTACGTAAGTTTTAGATCTACGTACGTGAGTTTTAGATCCATGTACGTGTGTTTTAGATCCGTGTACGTGTGTTTTAGATCTGTGTACGTATGTTTTAGATCCACGTACGTGTGTTTTAGATCTGTGTACGTGTGTTTAAGATCTGCGTACGTGTGTTTTAGATCTGCGTACGTATGTTTTAGATCTACGTACGTGTGTTTTAAATCTGCGTACGTGTGTTAAAGATCTGCGTACGTGTGTTTTAGATCTGCATACGTGTGTTTTAGATCTGCATACGTATGTTTTAGATCTACGTACGTGTGTTTTAGATCCTTGTACGTGTGTTTTAGATCCGTGAATGTGTATTTTAGATCTGTATACGTGTGTTTTAGATCTGCGTACGTGTGTTTTAGATCTGCGTATGTGTGTTTTAGATCTGCGTACGTGTGTTTTAGATATAGGTCCGTGTACGTGTGTTTTAGATCTGCGTATGTGTGTTTTAGATCTGCGTACGTGTGTTTAGATCTACGTACGTGAGTTTTAGATCTGCATACGTGTGTTTTAGATCTGCGTACGTGTGTTTTAGATCTGCTTACGTGTGTTTTAGATCCGTGTACGTGTGTTTTAGATCCGTGTATGTGTTTTAGATCTGCGTACGTGTGTTTTAGATCCGTGTACGTGTGTTTTAGATCTGCGTACGTAAGTTTTAGATCTACGTACGTGAGTTTTAGATCCATGTACGTGTGTTTTAGATCCGTGTACGTGTGTTTTAGATCTGTGTACGTATGTTTTAGATCCACGTACGTATGTTTTAGATCTGTGTACGTGTGTTTAAGATCTGCGTACGTGTGTTTTAGATCTGCGTACGTATGTTTTAGATCTACGTACGTGTGTTTTAAATCTGCGTACGTGTGTTAAAGATCTGCGTACGTGTGTTTTAGATCTGCATACGTGTGTTTTAGATCTGCATACGTATGTTTTAGATCTACGTACGTGTGTTTTAGATCCATGTACGTGTGTTTTAGATCTGCGTACGTGAGTTTTAGATCCGTGTACGTGTGTTTTAGATCTGCGTATGTGTGTTTTAGATCTGCATACGTGTGTTTTAGATCTGCATACGTGTGTTTTACATCTGTGTACGTGAGTTTTAGATCTGCATACGTGTTTTAGATCTGCGTACGTGAGTTTTAGATCTGTGTTTGTGAGTTTTAGATCCGTGTACGTGTGTTTTAGATCCGTGTACGTGTGTTTTAGATCTGCGTATGTGTGTTTTAGATCTGCATACGTGTGTTTTAGATCTGCATACGTGTGTTTTAGATCTGTGTACGTGAGTTTTAGATCTGCATACGTGTGTTTTAGATCTGCGTACGTGTGTTTTAGATCCGTGTACGTGTGTTTTAGATCAGTGTACGTGTGTTTTAGATCCGTGTACGTGTGTTTTAGATCCGTGTACGTGTTTTAGATCTGCGTACGTGTGTTTTAGATCCGTGTACGTGTGTTTTAGATCGGCGTACGCATGTTTTAGATCTACGTACGTGTGTTTTAGATCTGCGTACGTGTGTTTTAGATCTGCGTACGTGTGTTTTAGATCTATGTACGTGTGTTTTAGATCTGCGTACGTGTGTTTTAGATCTGCATACGTATGTTATAGATCTACGTACGTGTGTTTTAGATCCGTGTACGTGTGTTTTAGATCTGCGTACGTGAGTTTTAGATCCGTGTACGTGTGTTTTAAATCTGCGTATGTGTGTTTTAGATCTGCATACGTGTGTTTTAGATCTGCATATGTGTGTTTTACATCTATGTACGTGAGTTTTAGATCTGCATACGTGTTTTAGATCTGCGTACGTGAGTTTTAGATCTGCATACGTGTGTTTTAGATCTGTGTTTGTGAGTTTTAGATCCGTGTACGTGTGTTTTAGATCTGCGTATGTGTGTTTTAGATCTGCGTACGTGAGTTTTTGATTCGTGTACATGTGTTTTAGATCTGCATACGTGTGTTTTAGATCTGTGTACGTGAGTTTTAGATCTGCATACGTGTGTTTTAGATCTGCGTACGTGTGTTTTAGATCCGTGTATGTGTGTTTTAGATCAGTGTACGTGTGTTTTAGATCCGTGTACGTGTGTTTTAGATCCGTGTACGTGTTTTAGATCTGCGTACGTGTGTTTTAGATCCGTGTACGTGTGTTTTAGATCCGTGTACGTGTGTTTTAGATCTGCGTACGTGTGTTTTAGATCTACGTACGTGTGTTTTAGATCTGCGTACGTGTGTTTTAGATCTGCGTACGTGTGTTTTAGATCTATGTACGTGTGTTTTAGATCTGCGTACGTGTGTTTTAGATCTGCATACGTATGTTATAGATCTACGTACGTGTGTTTTAGATCCGTGTACGTGTGTTTTAGATCTGCGTACGTGAGTTTTAGATCCGTGTACGTGTGTTTTAAATCTGCGTATGTGTGTTTTAGATCTGCATACGTGTGTTTTAGATCTGCATATGTGTGTTTTACATCTATGTACGTGAGTTTTAGATCTGCATACGTGTTTTAGATCTGCGTACGTGAGTTTTAGATCTGCATACGTGTGTTTTAGATCTGTGTTTGTGAGTTTTAGATCCGTGTACGTGTGTTTTAGATCTGCATATGTGTGTTTTAGATCTGCGTACGTGAGTTTTTGATTCGTGTACATGTGTTTTAGATCTGCATACGTGTGTTTTAGATCTGCATATGTGTGTTTTAGATCTGCATACAGGTGTTTTAGATCCGTGTACGTGTGTTTTAGATCCATGTATGTGTTTTAGATCTGCATACGTGTGTTTTACATCTATGTACGTGAGTTTTAGATCTGCATACGTGTTTCAGATCTGCGTACGTGAGTTTTAGATCTGCATACGTGTGTTTTAGATCTGTGTTTGTGAGTTTTAGATCCGTGTACGTGTGTTTTAGATCCGTGTACGTGTGTTTTAGATCCGTGTACGTGTGTTTTAGATCCGTGTATGTGTGTTTTAGATCCGTGTACGTGTTTTAGATCTGCGTACGTGTGGTTTAGATCTGCGTACGTGAGTTTTTGATCCGTGTACATGTGTTTTAGATCTGCATACGTGTGTTTTAGATCTGCATATGTGTGTTTTAGATCTGCATACGTGTGTTTAAGATCTGCGTACATGTGTTTTAGATCCGTGTACGTGTGTTTTAGATCCATGTACGTGTTTTAGATCTGCGTACGTGTGTTTTAGATCCGTGTACGTGTGTTTTAGATCCGTGTACGTGTGTTTTAGATCCGTGTACGTGTGTTTTAGATCCGTGTACGTGTTTTAGATCTGCGTACGTGTGTTTTAGATCCGTGTACGTGTGTTTTAGATCTGCGTACGTATGTTTTAGATCTACGTACGTGTGTTTTAGATCTGCGTACGTGTGTTTTAGATCTGCGTACGTGTGTTTTAGATCTATGTACGTGTGTTTTAGATCTGCGTACGTGTGTTTTAGATCTGCATACGTATGTTTTAGATCTACGTACGTGTGTTTTAGATCCGTGTACGTGTGTTTTAGATCTGCGTACGTGAGTTTTAGATCCGTGTACGTGTGTTTTAGATCTGCGTATGTGTGTTTTAGCTCTGCATACGTGTGTTTTAGATCTGCATACGTGTGTTTTACATCTATGTACGTGAGTTTTAGATCTGCATACGTGTTTTAAATCTGCGTACGTGAGTTTTAGATCTGCATACGTGTGTTTTAGATCTGTGTTTGTGAGTTTTAGATCCGTGTACGTGTGTTTTAGATCCGTGTACGTGTGTTTTAGATCCGTGTACGTGTTTTAGATCTGCGTACGTGTGTTTTAGATCCGTGTACGTGTGTTTTAGATCTGCGTACGTATGTTTTAGATCTACGTACATGTGTTTTAGATCTGCGTATGTGTTTTAGATCTGCGTACGTGTGTTTTAGATCTGCATACGTATGTTTTAGATCTACATACGTGTGTTTTAGATCCGTGTACGTGTGTTTTAGATCTGCGTACGTGAGTTTTAGATCCGTGTACGTGTGTTTTAGATCTGCGTACGTGTGTTTTAGATCCGTGTACGTGTGTTTTAGATCTGCGTACGTGAGTTTTAGATCCGTGTACGTGTGTTTTAGATCTGCGTATGTGTGTTTTAGATCTGCATACGTGTGTTTTAGATCTGCATACGTGTGTTTTGCATCTGTGTACGTGTTTTAGATCTGCATACGTGTTTTAGATCTGCGTACGTGAGTTTTAGATCTGCATACGTGTGTTTTAGATCCGTGTACGTGTGTTTTAGATCGGTGTACGTGTGTTTTAGATCTGCGTACGTGTGTTTTAGATCTACGTACATGTGTTTTAGATCCGTGTACGTGTTTTAGCTCTACGTACGTGTGTTTTAGATCTGCGTACGTGTGTTTTAGATCCGCGTACGTGTGTTTTAGATCTGCGTACGTGTGTTTTAGATCCGCGTACGTGTGTTTTAGATCTGCATACGTGTGTTTTAGATCCGTGTACGTGTGTTTTAGATCTGCGTATGTGTGTTTTAGATCTGCGTACGTGTTTTAGCTTTACGTACGTGTTTTAGCGCTACGTATGTGTGTTTTAGATCTACGTACGTGAGTTTTAGATCCGTGTACGTGTGTTTTAGATCCGCGTACGTGAGTTTTAGATCCGTGTACGTGTGTTTTAGATCTGTATACGTGTGTTTTAGATCTTTGTACGTGTGTTTTAGATCTGCGTATGTGTGTTTTAGATCTCCGTACGTGTTTTAGATCTACGTACGTGTGTTTTAGATCCTTGTACGTGTGTTTTAGATCCGTGAATGTGTATTTTAGATCTGTATACGTGTGTTTTAGATCTGCGTATGTGTGTTTTAGATCTGCGTACGTGTGTTTAGATCTACGTACGTGAGTTTTAGATCTGCATACGTGTGTTTTAGATCTGCGTACGTGTGTTTTAGATCTGCTTACGTGTGTTTTAGATCCGTGTACGTGTGTTTTAGATCCGTGTATGTGTTTTAGATCTGCGTACGTGTGTTTTAGATCCGTGTACGTGTGTTTTAGATCTGCGTACGTAAGTTTTAGATCTACGTACGTGAGTTTTAGATCCATGTACGTGTGTTTTAGATCCGTGTACGTGTGTTTTAGATCTGTGTACGTATGTTTTAGATCTACGTACGTGTGTTTTAGATCTGTGTACGTGTGTTTAAGATCTGCGTACGTGTGTTTTAGATCTGCGTACGTATGTTTTAGATCTACGTACGTGTGTTTTAGATCTGCGTACGTGTGTTTTAGATCTGCATACGTGTGTTTTAGATCTGCATACGTATGTTTTAGATCTACGTACGTGTGTTTTAGATCCGTGTACGTGTGTTTTAGATCTGCGTACGTGAGTTTTAGATCCGTGTACGTGTGTTTTAGATCTGCGTATGTGTGTTTTAGATCTGCATACGTGTGTTTTAGATCTGCATACGTGTGTTTTACATCTGTGTACGTGAGTTTTAGATCTGCATACGTGTTTTAGATCTGCGTACGTGAGTTTTAGATCTGCATACGTGTGTTTTAGATCCCTGTACGTGTGTTTTAGATCTGCGTACGTGTGTTTTAGATCTACGTACATGTGTTTTAGATCCGTGTACGTGTGTTTTAGATCTGCGTATGTGTGTTTTAGATCTGCGTACGTGTGTTTAGATCTACGTACATGTGTTTTAGCTCTACGTACGTGTGTTTTAGATCTGCGTACGTGTGTTTTAATTCCGCGTACGTGTGTTTTAGATCCGCGTACGTGTGTTTTAGATCTGCGTACGTGTGTTTTAGCTCCGCGTACGTGTGTTTTAGATCTGCGTACGTGTGTTTTAGATCTGCGTACGTGTGTTTTAGATCCGTGTACGTGTGTTTTAGATCCGTGTACGTGTGTTCTAGATCCGTGTACGTGTGTTTTAGATCTGCGTACGTGAGTTTTAGATCCGTGTACGTGTGTTTTAGATCTGCATACGTGTGTTTTAGATCTGCATACGTGTGTTTTACATCTATGTACGTGAGTTTTAGATCTGCATACGTGTTTTAGATCTGCGTACGTTAGTTTTAGATCTGCATACGTGTGTTTTAGATCTGTGTTTGTGAGTTTTAGATCCGTGTACGTGTGTTTTAGATCTGCGTACGTGAGTTTTTGATCCGTGTACATGTGTTTTAGATCTGCATACGTGTGTTTTAGATCTGCATATGTGTGTTTTAGATCTGCATACGTGTGTTTTTGATCTGCGTACGTGTGTTTTAGAACCGTGTACGTGTGTTTTAGATCCATGTACGTGTTTTAGATCTGCGTACGTGTGTTTTAGATCCGTGTACGTGTTTTAAATCCGTGTACGTGTGTTTTAGATCCGTGTACGTGTTTTAGATCTGCGTACGTGTGTTTTAGATCCGTGTACGTGTTTTAGATCTGCGTACATGTGTTTTAGATCTGCGTACGTGAGTTTTTGATCCGTGTACATGTGTTTTAGATCTGCATACGTGTGTTTTAGATCTGCATATGTGTGTTTTAGATCTGCATACGTGTGTTTTAGATCTGCGTACATGTGTTTTAGATCCGTGTACGTGTGTTTTAGATCCATGTACGTGTTTTAGATCTGCGTACGTGTGTTTTAGATCCGTGTACGTGTGTTTTAGATCCGTGTACGTGTGTTTTAGATCCGTGTACGTGTGTTTTAGATCCGTGTACGTGTTTTAGATCTGCGTACGTGTGTTTTAGATCCGTGTACGTGTGTTTTAGATCTGCGTACGTATGTTTTAGATCTACGTACGTGTGTTTTAGATCTGCGTACGTATGTTTTAGATCTACGTACGTGTGTTTTAGATCTGCGTACGTGTGTTTTAGATCTACGTACGTGTGTTTTAGATCTATGTACGTGTGTTTTAGATCTGCGTACGTGTGTTTTAGATCTGCATACGTATGTTTTAGATCTACGTACGTGTGTTTTAGATCCGTGTACGTGTGTTTTAGATCTGCGTACGTGAGTATTAGATTCGTGTACGTGTGTTTTAGATCTGCGTATGTGTGTTTTAGATCTGCATACGTGTGTTTTAGATCTGCATACGTGTGTTTTAGATCTGCATACGTGTGTTTTAGATCTGCATACGTGTGTTTTACATCTATTTACGTGAGTTTTAGATCTGCATACGTGTTTTAAATCTGCGTACGTGAGTTTTAGATCTGCATACGTGTGTTTTAGATCTGTGTTTGTGAGTTTTAGATCCCTGTACGTGTGTTTTAGATCCGTGTACGTGTGTTTTAGATCCGTGTTTGTGTTTTAGATCTGCGTACGTGTGTTTTAGATCCGTGTACGTGTGTTTTAGATCTGCGTACGTATGTTTTAGATCTACGTACGTGTGTTTTAGATCTGCGTACGTGTGTTTTAGATCTGCGTACGTGTGTTTTAGATCTGCGTACGTATGTTTTAGATCTACATACGTGTGTTTTAGATCCGTGTACGTGTGTTTAAGATCTGCGTACGTGAGTTTTAGATCCGTGTACGTGTGTTTTAGATCTGCGTACGTGTGTTTTAGATCCGTGTACATGTGTTTTAGATCTGCGTACGTGAGTTTTAGATCCGTGTACGTGTGTTTTAGATCTGCGTATGTGTGTTTTAGATCTGCATACGTGTGTTTTAGATCTGCATACGTGTGTTTTACATCTATGTACGTGAGTTTTAGATCTGCATACGTGTTTTAAATCTGCGTACGTGAGTTTTAGATCTGCATACGTGTGTTTTAGATCTGTGTTTGTGAGTTTTAGATCCGTGTACGTGTTTTAGATCTGCGTACGTGTGTTTTAGATCCGTGTACGTGTGTTTTAGATCCGTGTACGTGTGTTTTAGATCCGTGTACGTGTGTTTTAGATCCGTGTACGTGTGTTTTAGATCCGTGTACGTGTTTTAGATCTACGTACGTGTGTTTTAGATCTGCGTACGTGTGTTTTAGATCTGCGTACGTGTGTTTTAGATCTATGTACGTGTGTTTTAGATCTGCGTACGTGTGTTTTAGATCTGCATACGTATGTTTTAGATCTACGTACGTGTGTTTTAGATCCGTGTACGTGTGTTTTAGATCTGCGTACGTGAGTTTTAGATCCGTGTACGTGTGTTTTAGATCTGCGTATGTGTGTTTTAGCTCTGCATACGTGTGTTTTAGATCTGCATACGTGTGTTTTACATCTATGTACGTGAGTTTTAGATCTGCATACGTGTTTTAAATCTGCGTACGTGAGTTTTAGATCTGCATACGTGTGTTTTAGATCTGTGTTTGTGAGTTTTAGATCCGTGTACGTGTGTTTTAGATCCGTGTACGTGTGTTTTAGATCCGTGTACGTGTTTTAGATCTGCCTACGTGTGTTTTAGATCCGTGTACGTGTGTTTTAGATCTGCGTACGTATGTTTTAGATCTACGTACATGTGTTTTAGATCTGCGTATGTGTGTTTTAGATCTGCGTACGTGTGTTTTAGATCTGCATACGTATGTTTTAGATCTACATACGTGTGTTTTAGATCCGTGTACGTGTGTTTTAGATCTGCGTACGTGAGTTTTAGATCCGTGTACGTGTGTTTTAGATCTGCGTACGTGTGTTTTAGATCCGTGTACGTGTGTTTTAGATCTGCGTACGTGAGTTTTAGATCCGTGTACGTGTGTTTTAGATCTGCGTATGTGTGTTTTAGATCTGCATACGTGTGTTTTAGATCTGCATACGTGTGTTTTGCATCTGTGTACGTGTTTTAGATCTGCATACGTGTTTTAGATCTGCGTACGTGAGTTTTAGATCTGCATACGTGTGTTTTAGATCCGTGTACGTGTGTTTTAGATCGGTGTACGTGTGTTTTAGATCTGCGTACGTGTGTTTTAGATCTACGTACAGTGTTTTAGATCCGTGTACGTGTTTTAGCTCTACGTACGTGTGTTTTAGATCTGCGTACGTGTGTTTTAGATCCGCGTACGTGTGTTTTAGATCTGCGTACGTGTGTTTTAGATCCGCGTACGTGTGTTTTAGATCTGCATACGTGTGTTTTAGATCCGTGTACGTGTGTTTTAGATCTGCGTATGTGTGTTTTAGATCTGCGTACGTGTTTTAGCTTTACGTACGTGTTTTAGCGCTACGTATGTGTGTTTTAGATCTACGTACGTGAGTTTTAGATCCGTGTACGTGTGTTTTAGATCCGCGTACGTGAGTTTTAGATCCGTGTACGTGTGTTTTAGATCTGTATACGTGTGTTTTAGATCTTTGTACGTGTGTTTTAGATCTGCGTATGTGTGTTTTAGATCTCCGTACGTGTTTTAGATCTACGTACGTGTGTTTTAGATCCTTGTACGTGTGTTTTAGATCCGTGAATGTGTATTTTAGATCTGTATACGTGTGTTTTAGATCTGCGTACGTGTGTTTTAGATCTGCGTATGTGTGTTTTAGATCTGCGTACGTGTGTTTTAGATATAGGTCCGTGTACGTGTGTTTTAGATCTGCGTATGTGTGTTTTAGATCTGCGTACGTGTGTTTAGATCTACGTACGTGAGTTTTAGATCTGCTTACGTGTGTTTTAGATCCGTGTACGTGTGTTTTAGATCTGCGTACGTAAGTTTTAGATCTACGTACGTGAGTTTTAGATCCATGTACGTGTGTTTTAGATCCGTGTACGTGTGTTTTAGATCTGTGTACGTATGTTTTAGATCTACGTACCTGTGTTTTAGATCTGTGTACGTGTGTTTAAGATCTGCGTACGTGTGTTTTAGATCTGCGTACGTATGTTTTAGATCTACGTACGTGTGTTTTAGATCTGCGTACGTGTGTTAAAGATCTGCGTACGTGTGTTTTAGATCTGCATACGTGTGTTTTAGATCTGCATACGTATGTTTTAGATCTACATACGTGTGTTTTAGATCCGTGTACGTGTGTTTTAGATCTGCGTACGTGAGTTTTAGATCCGTGTACGTGTGTTTTAGATCTGCGTATGTGTGTTTTAGATCTGCATACGTGTGTTTTAGATCTGCATACGTGTGTTTTACATCTGTGTACGTGAGTTTTAGATCTGCATACGTGTTTTAGATCTGCGTACGTGAGTTTTAGATCTGCATACGTGTGTTTTAGATCCCTGTACGTGTGTTTTAGATCTGCGTACGTGTGTTTTAGATCTACGTACATGTGTTTTAGATCCGTGTACGTGTGTTTTAGATCTGCGTATGTGTGTTTTAGATCTGCGTACGTGTGTTTAGATCTACGTACATGTGTTTTAGCTCTACGTACGTGTGTTTTAGATCTGCGTACGTGTGTTTTAATTCCGCGTACGTGTGTTTTAGATCCGCGTACGTGTGTTTTAGATCTGCGTACGTGTGTTTTAGCTCCGCGTACGTGTGTTTTAGATCTGCGTACGTGTGTTTTAGATCTGCGTACGTGTGTTTTAGATCCGTGTACGTGTGTTTTAGATCCGTGTACGTGTTTTCTAGATCCGTGTACGTGTGTTTTAGATCTGCGTACGTGAGTTTTAGATCCGTGTACGTGTGTTTTAGATCTGCATACGTGTGTTTTAGATCTGCATACGTGTGTTTTACATCTATGTACGTGAGTTTTAGATCTGCATACGTGTTTTAGATCTGCGTACGTTAGTTTTAGATCTGCATACGTGTGTTTTAGATCTGTGTTTGTGAGTTTTAGATCCGTGTACGTGTGTTTTAAATCTGCGTACGTGAGTTTTTGATCCGTGTACATGTGTTTTAGATCTGCATACGTGTGTTTTAGATCTGCATATGTGTGTTTTAGATCTGCATACGTGTGTTTTAGATCTGCGTACGTGTGTTTTAGAACCGTGTACGTGTGTTTTAGATCCATGTACGTGTTTTAGATCTGCGTACGTGTGTTTTAGATCCGTGTACGTGTTTTAGATCCGTGTACGTGTGTTTTAGATCCGTGTACGTGTTTTAGATCTGCGTACGTGTGTTTTAGATCCGTGTACGTGTTTTAGATCTGCCTACATGTGTTTTAGATCTGCGTACGTGAGTTTTTGATCCGTGTACATGTGTTTTAGATCTGCATACGTGTGTTTTAGATCTGCATATGTGTGTTTTAGATCTGCATACGTGTGTTTTAGATCTGCGTACATGTGTTTTAGATCCGTGTACGTGTGTTTTAGATCCATGTACGTGTTTTAGATCTGCTTACGTGTGTTTTAGATCCGTGTACGTGTGTTTTAGATCCGTGTACGTGTGTTTTAGATCCGTGTACGTGTGTTTTAGATCCGTGTACGTGTTTTAGATCTGCGTACGTGTGTTTTAGATCCGTGTACGTGTGTTTTAGATCTGCGTACGTATGTTTTAGATCTACGTACGTGTGTTTTAGATCTGCGTACGTATGTTTTAGATCTACGTACGTGTGTTTTAGATCTGCGTACGTGTGTTTTAGATCTACGTACGTGTGTTTTAGATCTATGTACGTGTGTTTTAGATCTGCGTACGTGTGTTTTAGATCTGCATACGTATGTTTTAGATCTACGTACGTGTGTTTTAGATCCGTGTACGTGTGTTTTAGATCTGCGTACGTGAGTATTAGATTCGTGTACGTGTGTTTTAGATCTGCGTATGTGTTTTAGATCTGCATACGTATGTTTTAGATCTGCATACGTGTGTTTTACATCTATTTACGTGAGTTTTAGATCTGCATACGTGTTTTAAATCTGCGTACGTGAGTTTTAGATCTGCATACGTGTGTTTTAGATCTGTGTTTGTGAGTTTTAGATCCCTGTACGTGTGTTTTAGATCCGTGTACGTGTGTTTTAGATCCGTGTTTGTGTTTTAGATCTGCGTACGTGTGTTTTAAATCCGTGTACGTGTGTTTTAGATCTGCGTACGTATGTTTTAGATCTACGTACGTGTGTTTTAGATCTGCGTACGTGTGTTTTAGATCTGCGTACGTGTGTTTTAGATCTGCGTACGTAGGTTTTAGATCTACATACGTGTGTTTTAGATCCGTGTACGTGTGTTTAAGATCTGCGTACGTGAGTTTTAGATCCGTGTACGTGTGTTTTAGATCTGCGTACGTGTGTTTTAGATCCGTGTACATGTGTTTTAGATCTGCGTACGTGAGTTTTAGATCCGTGTACGTGTGTTTTAGATCTGCGTATGTGTGTTTTAGATCTGCATACGTGTGTTTTAGATCTGCATACGTGTGTTTTACATCTATGTACGTGAGTTTTAGATCTGCATACGTGTTTTAAATCTGCGTACGTGAGTTTTAGATCTGCATACGTGTGTTTTAGATCTGTGTTTGTGAGTTTTAGATCCGTGTACGTGTTTTAGATCTGCGTACGTGTGTTTTAGATCCGTGTACGTGTGTTTTAGATCTGCGTACGTGTGTTTTACATCTATGTACGTGAGTTTTAGATCTGCATATGTGTGTTTTAGATCCGCATACATATGTTTTACATCTATGTACGTGAGTTTTAGATCTGCATACGTGTTTTAGATCTGCGTACGTTAGTTTTGGATCTGCATAAGTGTGTTTTAGATCTGTGTTTGTGAGTTTTAGATCCGTGTACGTGTGTTTTAGATCTGCGTACGTGAGTTTTTGATCCGTGTACATGTGTTTTAGATCTGCATACGTGTGTTTTAGATCTGCATATGTGTGTTTTAGATCTGCATACGTGTGTTTTAGATCTGCATACGTGTGTTTTGGATCCGTGTACGTGTGTTTTAGATCCATGTACGTGTTTTAGATCTGCGTACATGTGTTTTAGATCCGTGTACGTGTGTTTTAGTTCCGTGTACGTGTGTTTTAGATCCGTATACGTGTGTTTTAGATCCGTGTACGTGTTTTAGATCTGCGTACGTGTGTTTTAGATCTGTGTACGTATGTTTTAGATCTGCGTACGTATGTTTTCGATCTACGTACGTGTGTTTTAGATCTGCGTACGTATGTTTTAGATCTACGTACGTGTGTTTTAGATCTGCGTACGTGTGTTTTAGATCTGCGTACGTGTGTTTTAGATCTATGTACGTGTGTTTTAGATCTGCGTACGTGGGTTTTAGATCTGCATACGTATGTTTTAGATCTACGTACGTGTGTTTTAGATCCGTGTACGTGTGTTTTAGATCTGCGTACGTGAGTTTTAGATCCGTGTACGTGTGTTTTAGATCTGCGTATGTGTGTTTAAGATCTGCATACGTGTGTTTTAGATCTGCATACGTGTGTTTTACATCTATGTACGTGAGTTTTAGATTTGCATACGTGTTTTAGATCTGCGTACGTGAGTTTTAGATCTGCATACGTGTGTTTTAGATCTGTGTTTGTGAGTTTTAGATCCGTGTATGTGTGTTTTAGATCTGCATATGTGTGTTTTAGATCTGCGTACGTGAGTTTTTGATCCGTGTACATGTGTTTTAGATCTGCATACGTGTGTTTTAGATCTGCGTATGTGTGTTTTAGATCTGCATACGTGTGTTTTAGATCTGCGTACGTGTGTTTTAGATCCGTGTACGTGTGTTTTAGATCCATGTACGTGTTTTTAGATCTGCATACGTGTGTTTTAGATCCGCGTACGTGTGTTTTAGATCCGTGTACGTGTGTTTTGGATCCATGTACGTGTTTTAGATCTGCGTACGTGTGTTTTAGATCCGTGTACGTGTGTTTTAGATCTGCGTATGTGTGTTTTAGATCCGTGTACGTGTGTTTTAGATCCGTGTACGTGTGTTTTAGATCCGTGTACGTGTGTTTTAAATCCGTGTACGAGTTTTAGATCTGCGTACGTGTGTTTTAGATCCGTGTACGTGTGTTTTGGATCTGCGTACGTATGTTTTAAATCTATGTACGTGTGTTTTAGATCTGCGTACGTGTGTTTTAGATCCGCGTATGTGTGTTTTAGATCCGTGTACGTGTGTTTTAGATCCGTGTATGTGTGTTTTAGATCTGTGTACGTGTATTTTAGATCTGCGTACTTGAGTTTAAGATCTGCGTACGTGTGTTTTAAATCTACGTACATGTGTTTTAGATCTGCGTACGTGTGTTTTAGATCTGCGTACGTGTGTTTTAGATCTGCATACGTATGTTTTAGATCTACGTACGTGTGTTTTAGATCTGTGTACGTGGGTTTTAGATCCGTGTACATGAGTTTTAGATCTGCATACGTGTTTTAGATCTGCGTACGTGACTTTTAGATCTGCATACGTGTGTTTTAGAACCGTGTACGTGTGTTTTAGATCCGTGTATGTGTGTTTTAGATCTGCATATGTGTGTTTTAGATCTGCGTACGTGTGTTTAGATCTACGTACGTGTGTTTTAGCTCTACGTACGTGTGTTTTAGATCTGTGTACGTGTGTTTTAGATCCGTGTACGTGTGTTTTAGATCTGCGTACGTGTGTTTTAGATCCGCGTGCGTGTGTTTTAGATCTGCGTACGTGAGTTTTAGATCTGCGTACGTGTGTTTTAGATCTGCGTACGTGTGTTTTAGATCTGCGTACGTGTGTTTTAGATCTGCGTACGTGTGTTTTAGATCTATGTACGTGTGTTTTAGATCTGCGTACATGTGTTTTAGATCTGCATACGTATGTTATAGATCTACGTACGTGTGTTTTTGATCCGTGTACGTGTGTTTTAGATCTGCGTACGTGAGTTTTAGATCCGTGTACGTGTGTTTTAGATCTGCATACGTGTGTTTTACATCTATGTACGTGAGTTTTAGATCTGCATACGTGTTTTAGATCTGCGTACGTGAGTTTTAGATCTGCATACGTGTGTTTTAGATCTGTGTTTGTGAGTTTTAGATCCGTGTACGTGTGTTTTAGATCTGCGTATTTGTGTTTTAGATCTGCGTACGTGAGTTTTTGATCCGTGTACGTGTGTTTTGGATCCATGTACGTGTTTTAGATCTGCATACGTGTGTTTTACATCTGCATACGTGTGTTTTACATCTATGTACGTGAGTTTTAGATCTGCATACGTGTTTTAGATCTGCGTACGTGAGTTTTGGATCTGCATACGTGTGTTTTAGATCTGTGTTTGTGAGTTTTAGATCCGTGTACGTGTGTTTTAGATCTGCGTATTTGTGTTTTAGATCTGCGTACGTGAGTTTTTGATCCGTGTACATGTGTTTTAGATCTGCATACGTGTGTTTTAGATCTGCATATGTGTGTTTTAGATCTGCATACGTGGGTTTTAGATCCGTGTACGTGTGTTTTGGATCCATGTACGTGTTTTAGATCTGCATACGTGTGTTTTACATCTATGTACGTGAGTTTTAGATCTGCATACGTGTTTTAGATCTGCGTACGTGAGTTTTAGATCTGCATACGTGTGTTTTAGATCTGTGTACGTGTGTTTTAGATCCGTGTACGTGTGTTTTGGATCCGTGTACGTGTGTTTTAGATCCGTGTACGTGTTTTAGATCTGCGTACGTGTGTTTTAGATCTGCGTACGTGAGTTTTTGATCCGTGTACGTGTGTTTTAGATCTGCATACGTGTGCATTAGATCTGCATATGTGTGTTTTAGATCTGCATACGTGTGTTTTAGATCTGCATATGTGTGTTTTAGATCTGCATACGTGTTTTAGATCTGCGTACGTGAGTTTTAGATCTGCATACGTGTGTTTTAGATCTGTGTTTGTGAGTTTTAGATCCGTGTACGTGTGTTTTAGATCCGTGTACGTGTTTTAGATCCGTGTACGTGTGTTTTAGATCCGTGTACGTGTGTTTTAGATCCGTGTACGTGTTTTAGATCGGCGTACGTGTGTTTTAGATCTGCGTACGTGAGTTTTCTATCCGTGTACATGTGTTTTAGATCTGCATACGTGTGTTTTAGATCTGCATATGTGTGTTTTAGATCTGCATACGTGTGTTTTAGATCTGCGTAAATGTGTTTTAGATCCGTGTACGTGTGTTTTAGATCCATGTACGTGTTTTAGAACTGCGTACGTGTGTTTTAGATCCGTGTACGTGTGTTTTAGAGCCGTGTACGTGTGTTTTAGATCCGTGTACGTGTGTTTTAGATCCGTGTACGTGTTTTAGATCTGCGTACGTGTGTTTTAGATCCGTGTACGTGTGTTTTAGATCTACGTACGTGTGTTTTAGATCTGCGTACGTGTGTTTTAGATCTGCGTACGTGTGTTTTAGATCTGCATACGTGTGTTTTAGATCTGCGTATGTGTGTTTTAGATCTGCATACGTGTGTTTTAGATCTGCGTACGTGTGTTTTAGATCCGTGTACGTGTGTTTTAGATCCATGTACGTGTTTTTAGATCTGCATACGTGTGTTTTAGATCTGCGTACGTGTGTTTTAGATCCGTGTACGTGTGTTTTAGATCCATGTACGTGTTTTAGATCTGCGTACGTGTGTTTTAGATCCGTGTACGTGTGTTTTAGATCTGCGTATGTGTGTTTTAGATCCGTGTACGTGTGTTTAGATCTGTGTACGTGTGTTTTAGATCCGTGTACGTGTTTTAAATCCGTGTACGTGTTTTAGATCTGCGTACGTGTGTTTTAGATCCGTGTACGTGTGTTTTGGATCTGCGTACGTATGTTTTAAATCTTTGTACGTGTGTTTTAGATCTGCGTACGAATGTTTTAGATCTACGTACGTGTGTTTTAGATCTGCGTACGTGTGTTTTAGATCCGCGTATGTGTGTTTTAGATCTACGTACGTAAGTTTTAGATCCGTGTACGTGTGTTTTAGATCCGTGTACGTGTGTTTTAGATCTGTGAACGTGTATTTTAGATCTGCGTACTTGAGTTTAAGATCTGCGTACGTGTGTTTTAGATCTGCGTACGTGTGTTTTAGATCTGCGTACGTGTGTTTTAGATCTGCATACGTATGTTTTAGATCTACGTACGTGTGTTTTAGATCTGTGTACGTGTGTTTTAGATCTGCGTACGTGAGTTTTAGATCCGTGTACATGAGTTTTAGATCTGCAGACGTGTTTTAGATCTGCGTACGTGAGTTTTAGATCTGCATACGTGTGTTTTAGATCCGTGTACGTGTGTTTTAAATCTGTGTATGTGTGTTTTAGATCTGCATATGTGTGTTTTAGATCTGCATATGTGTGTTTTAGATCTGCATACGTGTGTTTTACATGTGTGTAAGTGAGTTTTAGATCTGCATACGTGTTTTAGATCTGCGTACGTGAGTTTTAGATCTGCATACGTGTGTTTTAGATCCGTGTACGTGTGTTTTAAATCCGTGTGGACGTGTGTTTAAGATCTGCGTACGTGTGTTTTAGATCTACATACATGTGTTTTAGATCCGTGTACGTGTGTTTTAGATCTGCGTACGTGTGTTTTAGATCTGCGTACGTGTGTTTTAGATCTGCGTACGTGTGTTTTAGATCTGCGTACGTGTGTTTTAGATCTGCGTACGTGTGTTTTAGATCTGCGTACGTGTGTTTTAGATCTGCGTACGTGTGTTTTAGATCTGCGTACGTGTGTTTTAGATCCGTGTACGTGTGTTTTAAATCCGTGTACGAGTTTTAGATCTGCGTACGTGTGTTTTAGATCCGTGTACGTGTGTTTTGGATCTGCGTACGTATGTTTTAAATCTACGTACGTGTGTTTTAGATCTGCGTACGTGTGTTTTAGATCCGCGTATGTGTGTTTTAGATCTACGTACGTAAGTTTTAGATCCGTGTACGTGTGTTTTAGATCCGTGTACGTGTGTTTTAGATCTGTGTACGTGTATTTTAGATCTGCGTACTTGAGTTTAAGATCTGCGTACGTGTGTTTTAAATCTACGTACATGTGTTTTAGATCTGCGTACGTGTGTTTTAGATCTGCATACGTATGTTTTAGATCTACGTACGTGTGTTTTAGATCTGTGTACGTGGGTTTTAGATCCGTGTACATGAGTTTTAGATCTGCATACGTGTTTTAGATCTGCGTACGTGACTTTTAGATCTGCATACGTGTGTTTTAGAACCGTGTACGTGTGTTTTAGATCCGTGTATGTGTGTTTTAGATCTGCATATGTGTGTTTTAGATCTGCGTACGTGTGTTTAGATCTACGTACGTGTGTTTTAGCTCTACGTACGTGTGTTTTAGATCTGTGTACGTGTGTTTTAGATCCGTGTACGTGTGTTTTAGATCTGCGTACGTGTGTTTTAGATCCGCGTGCGTGTGTTTTAGATCTGCGTACGTGAGTTTTAGATCTGCGTACGTGTGTTTTAGATCTGCGTACGTGTGTTTTAGATCTGCGTACGTGTGTTTTAGATCTGCGTACGTGTGTTTTAGATCTATGTACGTGTGTTTTAGATCTGCGTACATGTGTTTTAGATCTGCATACGTATGTTATAGATCTACGTACGTGTGTTTTTGATCCGTGTACGTGTGTTTTAGATCTGCGTACGTGAGTTTTAGATCCGTGTACGTGTGTTTTAGATCTGCATACGTGTGTTTTACATCTATGTACGTGAGTTTTAGATCTGCATACGTGTTTTAGATCTGCGTACGTGAGTTTTAGATCTGCATACGTGTGTTTTAGATCTGTGTTTGTGAGTTTTAGATCCGTGTACGTGTGTTTTAGATCTGCGTATTTGTGTTTTAGATCTGCGTACGTGAGTTTTTGATCCGTGTACGTGTGTTTTGGATCCATGTACGTGTTTTAGATCTGCATACGTGTGTTTTACATCTATGTACGTGAGTTTTAGATCTGCATACGTGTTTTAGATCTGCGTACGTGAGTTTTAGATCTGCATACGTGTGTTTTAGATCTGTGTTTGTGAGTTTTAGATCCGTGTACGTGTGTTTTAGATCTGCGTATTTGTGTTTTAGATCTGCGTACGTGAGTTTTTGATCCGTGTACATGTGTTTTAGATCTGCATACGTGTGTTTTAGATCTGCATATGTGTGTTTTAGATCTGCATACGTGGGTTTTAGATCCGTGTACGTGTGTTTTGGATCCATGTACGTGTTTTAGATCTGCATACGTGTGTTTTACATCTATGTACGTGAGTTTTAGATCTGCATACGTGTTTTAGATCTGCGTACGTGAGTTTTAGATCTGCATACGTGTGTTTTAGATCTGTGTTTGTGAGTTTTAGATCCGTGTACGTGTGTTTTAGATCCGTGTACGTGTGTTTTAGATCCGTGTACGTGTGTTTTGGATCCGTGTACGTGTGTTTTAGATCCGTGTACGTGTTTTAGATCTGCGTACGTGTGTTTTAGATCTGCGTACGTGAGTTTTTGATCCGTGTACGTGTGTTTTAGATCTGCATACGTGTGCATTAGATCTGCATATGTGTGTTTTAGATCTGCATACGTGTGTTTTAGATCTGCATATGTGTGTTTTAGATCTGCATACGTGTTTTAGATCTGCGTACGTGAGTTTTAGATCTGCATACGTGTGTTTTAGATCTGTGTTTGTGAGTTTTAGATCCGTGTACGTGTGTTTTAGATCCGTGTACGTGTTTTAGATCCGTGTACGTGTGTTTTAGATCCGTGTACGTGTGTTTTAGATCCGTGTACGTGTTTTAGATCGGCGTACGTGTGTTTTAGATCTGCGTACGTGAGTTTTCTATCCGTGTACATGTGTTTTAGATCTGCATACGTGTGTTTTAGATCTGCATATGTGTGTTTTAGATCTGCATACGTGTGTTTTAGATCTGCGTAAATGTGTTTTAGATCCGTGTACGTGTGTTTTAGATCCATGTACGTGTTTTAGAACTGCGTACGTGTGTTTTAGATCCGTGTACGTGTGTTTTAGAGCCGTGTACGTGTGTTTTAGATCCGTGTACGTGTGTTTTAGATCCGTGTACGTGTTTTAGATCTGCGTACGTGTGTTTTAGATCCGTGTACGTGTGTTTTAGATCTACGTACGTGTGTTTTAGATCTGCGTACGTGTGTTTTAGATCTGCGTACGTGTGTTTTAGATCTGCATACGTGTGTTTTAGATCTGCGTATGTGTGTTTTAGATCTGCATACGTGTGTTTTAGATCTGCGTACGTGTGTTTTAGATCCGTGTACGTGTGTTTTAGATCCATGTACGTGTTTTTAGATCTGCATACGTGTGTTTTAGATCTGCGTACGTGTGTTTTAGATCCGTGTACGTGTGTTTTAGATCCATGTACGTGTTTTAGATCTGCGTACGTGTGTTTTAGATCCGTGTACGTGTGTTTTAGATCTGCGTATGTGTGTTTTAGATCCGTGTACGTGTGTTTTAGATCTGTGTACGTGTGTTTTAGATCCGTGTACGTGTTTTAAATCCGTGTACGTGTTTTAGATCTGCGTACGTGTGTTTTAGATCCGTGTACGTGTGTTTTGGATCTGCGTACGTATGTTTTAAATCTTTGTACGTGTGTTTTAGATCTGCGTACGAATGTTTTAGATCTACGTACGTGTGTTTTAGATCTGCGTACGTGTGTTTTAGATCCGCGTATGTGTGTTTTAGATCTACGTACGTAAGTTTTAGATCCGTGTACGTGTGTTTTAGATCCGTGTACGCGTGTTTTAGATCTGTGAACGTGTATTTTAGATCTGCGTACTTGAGTTTAAGATCTGCGTACGTGTGTTTTAGATCTGCGTACGTGTGTTTTAGATCTGCGTACGTGTGTTTTAGATCTGCATACGTATGTTTTAGATCTACGTACGTGTGTTTTAGATCTGTGTACGTGTGTTTTAGATCTGCGTACGTGAGTTTTAGATCCGTGTACATGAGTTTTAGATCTGCAGACGTGTTTTAGATCTGCGTACGTGAGTTTTAGATCTGCATACGTGTGTTTTAGATCCGTGTACGTGTGTTTTAAATCTGTGTATGTGTGTTTTAGATCTGCATATGTGTGTTTTAGATCTGCATATGTGTGTTTTAGATCTGCATACGTGTGTGTTTTACATGTGTGTAAGTGAGTTTTAGATCTGCATACGTGTTTTAGATCTGCGTACGTGAGTTTTAGATCTGCATACGTGTGTTTTAGATCCGTGTACGTGTGTTTTAAATCCGTGTGGACGTGTGTTTAAGATCTGCGTACGTGTGTTTTAGATCTACATACATGTGTTTTAGATCCGTGTACGTGTGTTTTAGATCTGCGTACGTGTGTTTTAGATCTGCGTACGTGTGTTTTAGATCTGCGTACGTGTGTTTTAGATCTGCGTACGTGTGTTTTAGATCTGCGTACGTGTGTTTTAGATCTGCGTACGTGTGTTTTAGATCTGCGTACGTGTGTTTTAGATCTGCGTACGTGTGTTTTAGATCTGCATACGTATGTTTTAGATCTACGTACGTGTGTTTTAGATCTGTGTACGTGTGTTTTAGATCTGCGTACGTGAGTTTTAGATCCGTGTACATGAGTTTTAGATCTGCAGACGTGTTTTAGATCTGCGTACGTGAGTTTTAGATCTGCATACGTGTGTTTTAGATCCGTGTACGTGTGTTTTAAATCTGTGTATGTGTGTTTTAGATCTGCATATGTGTGTTTTAGATCTGCATATGTGTGTTTTAGATCTGCATACGTGTGTTTTACATGTGTGTAAGTGAGTTTTAGATCTGCATACGTGTTTTAGATCTGCGTACGTGAGTTTTAGATCTGCATACGTGTGTTTTAGATCCGTGTACGTGTGTTTTAAATCCGTGTGGACGTGTGTTTAAGATCTGCGTACGTGTGTTTTAGATCTACATACATGTGTTTTAGATCCGTGTACGTGTGTTTTAGATCTGCGTACGTGTGTTTTAGATCTACATACATGTGTTTTAGATCCGCGTACGTGTGTTTTAGATCTGCGTACGTGTGTTTTAGATCTGCGTACGTGTGTTTTAGATCTGCGTACGTGTGTTTTAGATCTGCGTACGTGTGTTTTAGATCTATGTACGTGTGTTTTAGATCTGCGTACATGTGTTTTAGATCTGCATACGTATGTTATAGATCTACGTACGTGTGTTTTAGATCCGTGTACGTGTGTTTTAGATCTGCGTACGTGAGTTTTAGATCCGTGTACGTGTGTTTTAGATCTGTGTATGTGTGTTTTAGATCTGCATACGTGTGTTTTAGATCTGCATACGTGTGTTTTACATCTATGTACGTGAGTTTTAGATCTGCATACGTGTTTTAGATCCGTGTACGTGTGTTTTAGATCTGCGTACGTGAGTTTTAGATCCGTGTACGTGTGTTTTAGATCTGTGTATGTGTGTTTTAGATCTGCATACGTGTGTTTTAGATCTGCATACGTGTTATAGATCTGCGTACGTGAGTTTTAGATCTGCATACGTGTGTTTTAGATCTCTGTTTGTGAGTTTTAGATCCGTGTACGTGTGTTTTAGATCTGCGTATGTGTGTTTTAGATCTGCGTACGTGAGTTTTTGATCCGTGTACATGTGTTTTAGATCTGCATACGTGTGTTTTAGATCTGCGTACGTAAGTTTTAGATCCGTGTACGTGTGTTTTAGATCTGTGTATGTGTGTTTTAGATCTGCATACGTGTGTTTTAGATCTGCATACGTGTGTTTTACATCTATGTACGTGAGTTTTAGATCTGCATACGTGTTTTAGATCTGCGTACGTGAGTTTTAGATCTGCATACGTGTGTTTTAGATCTGTGTTTGTGAGTTTTAGATCTGTGTACGTGTGTTTTAGATCTGCGTATGTGTGTTTTAGATCTGCGTACGTGAGTTTTTGATCCGTGTACATCTGTTTTAGATCTGCATATGTGTGTTTTAGATCTGCATACGTGTGTTTTAGATCCGTGTACGTGTGTTTTGGATCCATGTACGTGTTTTAGATCTGCATACGTGTGTTTTACATCTATGTACGTGAGTTATAGATCTGCATACGTGTTTGAGATCTGCGTACGTGAGTTTTAGATCTGCATACGTGTGTTTTAGATCTGTGTTTGTGAGTTTTAGATCCGTGTACGTGTGTTTTAGATCCGTGTACGTGTTTTAATCCGTGTACGTGTGTTTTAGATCCGTGTACGTGTGTTTTAGATCTGCGTACGTGTGTTTTAGATCTGCGTACGTGAGTTTTTGATTCGTGTACATGTGTTTTAGATCTGCATACGTGTGTTTTAGATCTGCATATGTGTGTTTTAGATCTGCATACGTGTGTTTTAGATCTGCGTACATGTGTTTTAGATCCGTGTACGTGTGTTTTAGATCCATGTACGTGTTTTAGATCTGCGTACGTGTGTTTTAGATCCGTGTACGTGTGTTTTAGATCCGTGTACGTGTGTTTTAGATCCGTGTACGTGTGTTTTAGATCCGTGTACGTGTTTTAGATCTGCGTACGTGTGTTTTAGATCCGTGTACGTGTGTTTTAGATCTGCGTACGTATGTTTTAGATCTACGTACGTGTGTTTTAGATCTGCGTACGTATGTTTTAGATCTACGTACGTGTGTTTTAGATCTGCGTACGTGTTTTAGATCTGCGTACGTGTGTTTTAGATCTATGTACGTGTGTTTTAGATCTGCGTACGTGTGTTTTAGATCTGCATACGTATGTTTTAGATCTACGTACGTGTGTTTTAGATCCGTATACGTGTGTTTTAGATCTGCGTACGTGAGTTTTAGATCCGTGTACGTGTGTTTTAGATCTGCGTATGTGTGTTTTAGATCTGCATACGTGTGTTTTAGATCTGCATACGTGTTTTAAATCTGCGTACGTGAGTTTTAGATCTGCATACGTGTGTTTTAGATCTGTGTTTGTGAGTTTTAGATCCGTGTACGTGTTTTAGATCTGCGTACGTGTGTTTTAGATCCGTGTACGTGTGTTTTAGATCTGCGTACGTATGTTTTAGATCTACGTACGTGTGTTTTAGATCTGCGCACGTGTGTTTTAGATCTGCGTACATGTGTTTTAGATCTGCATACGTATGTTTTAGATCTACATACGTGTGTTTTAGATCTGCATACGTATGTTATAGATCTACGTACGCGTGTTTTAGATCCGTGTACGTGTGTTTTAGATCTGCGTACGTGAGTTTTAGATCCGTGTACGTGTGTTTTAGATCTGTGTATGTGTGTTTTAGATCTGCATACGTGTGTTTTAGATCTGCATACGTGTGTTTTACATCTATGTACGTGAGTTTTAGATCTGCATACGTGTTATAGATCTGCGTACGTGAGTTTTAGATCTGTATACGTGTGTTTTAGATCTCTGTTTGTGAGTTTTAGATCCGTGTACGTGTGTTTTAGATCTGCGTATGTGTGTTTTAGATCTGCGTACGTGAGTTTTTGATCCGTGTACATGTGTTTTAGATCTGCATACGTGTGTTTTAGATCTGCGTACGTGAGTTTTAGATCCGTGTACGTGTGTTTTAGATCTGTGTATGTGTGTTTTAGATCTGCATACGTGTGTTTTAGATCTGCATACGTGTGTTTTACATCTATGTACGTGAGTTTTAGATCTGCATACGTGTTTTAGATCTGCGTACGTGAGTTTTAGATCTGCATACGTGTGTTTTAGATCTGTGTTTGTGAGTTTTAGATCCGTGTACGTGTGTTTTAGATCTGCGTATGTGTGTTTTAGATCTGCGTATGTGAGTTTTTGATCCGTGTACATCTGTTTTAGATCTGCATATGTGTGTTTTAGATCTGCATACGTGTGTTTTAGATCCGTGTACGTGTGTTTTGGATCCATGTACGTGTTTTAGATCTGCATACGTGTGTTTTACATCTATGTACGTGAGTTTTAGATCTGCATACGTGTTTGAGATCTGCGTACGTGAGTTTTAGATCTGCATACGTGTGTTTTAGATCTGTGTTTGTGAGTTTTAGATCCGTGTACGTGTGTTTTAGATCCGTGTACGTGTTTTAGATCCGTGTACGTGTGTTTTAGATCCGTGTACGTGTGTTTTAGATCTGCGTACGTGTGTTTTAGATCTGCGTACGTGAGTTTTTGATTCGTGTACATGTGTTTTAGATCTGCATACGTGTGTTTTAGATCTGCATATGTGTGTTTTAGATCTGCATACGTGTGTTTTAGATCTGCGTACATGTGTTTTAGATCCGTGTACGTGTGTTTTAGATCCATGTACGTGTTTTAGATCTGCGTACGTGTGTTTTAGATCCGTGTACGTGTGTTTTAGATCCGTGTACGTGTGTTTTAGATCCGTGTACGTGTGTTTTAGATCCGTGTACGTGTTTTAGATCTGCGTACGTGTGTTTTAGATCCGTGTACGTGTGTTTTAGATCTGCGTACGTATGTTTTAGATCTACGTACGTGTGTTTTAGATCTGCATACGTATGTTTTAGATCTACGTACGTGTGTTTTAGATCTGTGTACGTGTGTTTTAGATCTGCGTACGTGAGTTTTAGATCCGTGTACATGAGTTTTAGATCTGCATACGTGTTTTAGATCTGCATACGTGTTTTAGATCTGCGTACGTGAGTTTTAGATCTGCATACGTGTGTTTTAGATCTGTGTTCGTGTGTTTTAGATCCATGTACGTGTGTTTTAGATCTGCATATGTGTGTTTTAGATCTGCATACGTGTGTTTTAGATCTGCATACGTGTGTTTTACATCTGTGTAAGTGAGTTTTAGATCTGCATACGTGTTTTAGATCTGCGTACGTGAGTTTTAGATCTGCATACGTGTGTTTTAGATCCGTGTACGTGTGTTTTAAATCCGTGTACGTCTGTTTAAGATCTGCGTACGTGTGTTTTAGATCTACATACATGTGTTTTAGATCCGTGTACGTGTGTTTTAGATATGCGTATGTGTGTTTTAGATCCGTGTACGTGTGTTTTAGATATGCGTATGTGTGTTTTAGATCTGCGTACGTGTGTTAAGATCTACGTACGTGTGTTTTAGCTCTACGTACGTGTGTTTTAGATCTGCGTACGGGTGTTTTAGATCCGCGTACGTATGTTTTAGATCTGCGTACGTGTGTTTTAGATCCGCGTACGTGTGTTTTAGATCCGCGTACGTGTGTTTTAGATCTGCGTACGTGTGTTTTAGATCTGCGTACGTGTGTTTTAGATCCGTGTACGTGTGTTTTAGATCCGTGTACGTGTGTTTTAGATCTGCGTATGTGTGTTTTAGATCTGCGTACGTGTGTTTTAGATCTGCATACGTGTGTTTTAGATCTGCATACGTGTGTTTTAGATCTGCGTACGTGTGTTTTAGATCCGTGTACGTGTGTTTTAGATCCGTGTACGTGTGTTTTAGATCCGTGTACGTGTTTTAGATCTGCGTACGTGTGTTTTAGATCCGCGTACGTGTGTTTTAGATCTGCGTACGTGTGTTTTAGATCTGCGTACGTATGTTTTAGATCTACGTACGTGTGTTTTAGATCTGCGTACCTGTGTTTTAGATCTGCGTACGTGTGTTTTAGATCTATGTACGTGTGTTTTAGATCTGCGTACGTGTGTTTTAGATCTGCATAAGTATGTTTTAGATCTACGTACGTGTGTTTTAGATCTAGAGCGTGACTGCTCGCTGACTGCTCGCTGTTTCGAAAAAGCTAAGTATCGTTCTATTTGTGTGCTTTTAAATTGTTCTGCAGCTTTCTTTATTACTTTCTCAACATATTTAGTAGTACTATTTAACTTGCAAATCACCCGATCTCTGTCTCTCCACCCCTCCCGCAGCTAGCTAGCAGCTAGCTGCTAAGCTAACGAAGCTAGCGCGGAGAAAGGCGTCGCCGGGCGCCGGTCAGAAGGAGTCTACTCCTGCACACCGTGACCAGGACTTCTCGGAAGACAGCAGGAACTTCACTCGGTGACAGAAAAAACCGTGAGTATGGCTTCCTGCGCGTCTTGCACCTTACTCACGGAGAGGCTGGCTCTGCTAGAGGGCCGTGTCCGCCAGTTAGAGCAGAGTAATCTCGTAACTTTAGATGTTGCGGACACATCTGCTAGCGTTAGCTGTAGCGAGCTAACTAGCCCAGCCTGTAGTAGTCCTAAGCGGCCTACAAGCTACGGTGTACCGGTTGAGACGCATAATAGATTTAGCTCTTTAGCTAGTCCTACACCCCAGTCTTCCGGGCACCACACCTTAGTCATAGGGGACTCCATCACCCGAAACATAAAGCTTAGCAAACCAGCCACAATTAAGTGCATCCCGGGGGCCCGAGCACCTGACATTGAGGCTAATCTTAGGGAGCTAACTCGCAACAGGCCTAGTAAACACGTACGACAGGCTAATCGCACCACTAGTTATGCGAATATAGTTGTACACGTTGGCTCCAATGACACTAGAATGAGACAGTCAGAGATTACAAAGAGAAACATAGCCAGGACTTGTGATCTCGCTAGAAAGATGTCCAGGCATCGAGTAATTGTCTCTGGCCCCCTGCCTGCGAGAGGCAATGATGAGAGATATAGCAGATTAGTCTCGCTTAACAAGTGGCTGGCTAGCTTCTGTAGACAACAGGGACTAACGTTTATTGATAATTGGCCCTCTTTCTGGGGCAAACCAGGCTTGCTGATGAGGGACGGCCTTCACCCTAACCAGGAAGGCGCCATCATCCTGTCTAAGAATATAGACTACTGTTTAAGTCACATTTGACTAACTACACTAGAGCAAGCCCGGTCACAGGCAATTACAGAGCCTGCTAGTCCGGGTGAGGAGTCAGTTAAGCTAGAACTAGCCAGCACCAGGCTGGATAATTCCTGTACGCATAGCAATTTTCTTAGAATAACACACAACTCACATAATGTGTTTTCTGTTGTGAATGTGTCCGGGGTAGATATGCATTCTACTGAGGTGGCAAATCATGATGCGTTCAGTCGATCGCAGCATCAAGCAAACAATCTGAAAATTCCCGTCGTATCAATTCCTAGATATGGTCGAAACTATTTAAAGTGCACTACGTATAATAAACGCAACATTATTAATATTTCTACTACGGATAATTTAAACAAAAACTCGTCAAAACAGCCCAATACTTATAATATGGGCTTTTTAAACATAAGATCATTGTCTCCCAAAACGTTATTAGTTAATGAGGTCATTAGAGACAACCTGGCTCAAACCAGACGAATTTTTTGCGCTAAATGAGGCATCTCCTCCTAACTATACGAATGCGCATATTGCCCGTCCCCTTAAAAGGGGTGGGGGGGTCGCACTAATATACAATGAAAACTTTAACCTTACCCCTAACCTAAATAATAAATACAAATCGTTTGAGGTGCTTACTATGAGGTCTGTCGCACCGCTGCCTCTCGATATGGCTGTTATCTACCGCCCCCCAGGGCCCTACTCGGACTTTATTAATGAATTCTCAGAGTTCGTTGCTGATCTAGTGACGCACGCAGACAATATAATCATAATGGGGGACTTTAATATCCATATGAATACCCCATCGGACCCTCAGTGCGTGGCGCTCCAGACTATAATTGATAGCTGTGGTCTTACACAAATAATAAATGAACCTACGCATTGCAACGGCAATACGATAGATCTAGTGCTGGTCAGGGGTGTCACCACCTCCAAAGTTATGGTACTCCCGTATACTAAAGTAATGTCCGATCATTACCTTATAAAATTCGAAGTTCTGACTCATTGTCAACAAACTAATAATAATAATAACTGCTATAGCAGCCGCAACATTAATGCCGCCACAACGATGACTCTTGCTGACCTACTGCCTTCGGTAATGGCACCATTCCCAAATTATGTCGGCTCTATTGATAACCTCACTAACAACTTTGACAATGCCCTGCGCAAAACCATTGATAGTATAGCACCGCTAAAACAAAAAAGGGCCCCTAAAAGGCGCACCCCATGGTTTACAGAGGAAACCAGAGCTCATAAATTATCATGTAGAAAGTTGGAACGCAAATGGCGCGCGACCAAGCTTGAGGTTTTCCATCAAGCATGGAGTGATAGTTTAATATCGTATAAACGCATGCTTACCTTAGCTAAAGCTAAATATTACTCAAATCTCATCCGCCTCAACAAAAACGACCCTAAATTTTTGTTTAGTACAGTAGCATCGCTAACCCAACAAGGGACTCCTCCCAATAGCTCCACCCACTCGGCAGATGACTTTATGAATTTCTTTAATAAGAAAATTGAACTCATTAGAAAGGAGATTAAAGACAACGCATCCCAGCTACAACTGGGTTCTATGAACACAGATACAACTGTATCTACGACGGATACTGCAATACAAAATAGTCTCTCTCTTTTTGATGAAATAACATTAGAGGAACTATTACAGCGTGTAAGTGGGATAAAACAAACAACATGTTTACTTGACCCACTTCCTGGGAAACTTATCAAGGAGCTTTTTGTATTATTAGGTCCATCAGTGCTAAATATTATAAACTTATCACTTTCCTCTGGCACTGTTCCCCTAGCATTCAAGAAAGCGGTTATTCATCCTCTGCTCAAAAGACCTAACCTTGATCCTGACCTCATGGTAAACTACCGACCGGTGTCCCACCTTCCCTTTATTTCGAAAATCCTCGAAAAAATTGTCGCACAGCAGCTAAATGAACACTTAGTGTCTAACAATCTCTGTGAACCTTTTCAATCCGGTTTCAGGGCAAATCACTCTACGGAGACAGCCCTCGCAAAAATGACTAATGATCTACTGCTAACGATGGATTCTGATGCGTCATCTATGTTGCTGCTTCTTGATCTTAGCGCTGCTTTCGATACCGTCGATCATAATATTTTATTAGAGCGTATCAAAACACGTATTGGTATGTCAGACTTAGCTTTGTCGTGGTTTAACTCTTATCTTACTGACAGGATGCAATGCGTCTCCCATAATAATGTGACCTCGGACTATGTTAAGGTAACGTGCGGAGTTCTTCAGGGTTCGGTTCTTGGCCCTGCACTCTTTAGTATTTACATGCTGCCGCTAGGCGACATCATACGCAAATACGGTGTTAGCTTTCATTGTTATGCTGATGACACCCAACTCTACATGCCCCTAAAGCTGACCAACACGCCGGATTGTAGTCAGCTGGAGGCGTGTCTTAATGAAATTAAACAATGGATGTCCGCTAACTTCTTGCAACTCAACGCCAAGAAAACGGAAATGCTGATTATCGGTCCTGCTAAACACCGACATTTATTTAATAATACCACCTTAACATTTGACAACCAAACAATTACACAAGGCGAATCAGTAAAGAATCTGGGTATTATCTTCGACCCAACTCTCTCGTTTGAATCACACATTAAGAGTGTTACTAAAACGGCCTTCTTTCATCTCCGTAATATCGCTAAAATTCGTTCTATTTTATCCACTAGCGACGTTGAGATCATTATTCATGCGTTCGTTACGTCTCGTCTCGACTACTGTAACATATTATTTTCGGGTCTCCCTATGTCTAGCATTAAAAAATTACAGTTGGTACAAAATGCGGCTGCTAGACTTTTGACAAGAACAAGAAAGTTTGATCATATTACGCCTATACTGGCTCACCTGCACTGGCTTCCTGTGCACTTAAGAAGTGACTTTAAGGTTTTACTACTTACGTATAAAATACTACACGGTCTAGCTCCGTCCTATCTTGTCGATTGCATTGTACCATATGTCCCGGCAAGAAATCTGCGTTCAAAGAACTCCGGCTTATTAGTGATTCCCAGAGCCCAAAAAAAGTCTGCGGGCTATAGAGCGTTTTCTATTCGGGCTCCAGTACTATGGAATGCCCTCCCGGTAACAATTAGAGATGCTACCTCAGTAGAAGCATTTAAGTCCCATCTTAAAACTCATTTGTATACTCTAGCCTTTAAATAGCCCCCCTGTTAGACCAGTTGATCTGCCGTTTCTTTTCTTTTCTCCTCTGCTCCCCTTTTCCTTGAGGGGGGGGGGGGGGGGGGGGGCACAGGTCCGGTGGCCATGGATGAAGTGCTGGCTGTCCAGAGTCGGGACCCGGGGTGGACCGCTCGCCTGTGCATCGGCTGGGAACATCTCTACGCTGCTGACGCGTCTCCGCTCGGGATGGTGTCCTGCTGGACCCACTATGGACTGGACTCTTACTATTATGTTGGATCCACTATGGACTGGACTCTCACAATATTATGTCAGACCCACTCGACATCCATTGCTTTCGGTCTCCCCTAGAGGGGGGGGGGTTACCCACATATGCGGTCCTCTCCAAGGTTTCTCATAGTCATTCACATCGACGTCCCACTGGGGTGAGTTTTTCCTTGCCCGTATGTGGGCTTTGTACCGAGGATGTCGTTGTGGCTTGTGCAGCCCTTTGAGACACTTGTGATTTAGGGCTATATAAATAATGATTGATTGATTGATTGATCCGTGTACGTGTGTTTTAGATCTGTGTACGTGAGTTTTAGATCCGTGTACGTGTGTTTTAGATCTGCGTATGTGTGTTTTAGATCTGCATACGTGTGTTTTAGATCTGCATACGTGTGTTTTACATCTCTGTACGTGTTTTAGATCTGCATACGTGTTTTAGATCTGCGTACGTGAGTTTTAGATCTGCATACGCGTGTTTTAGATCCGTGTACGTGTGTTTTAGATCGGTGTACGTGTGTTTTAGATCTGCGTACGTGTGTTTTAGATCTACGTACATGTGTTTTAGATCCGTGTACGTGTTTTAGCTCTACGTACGTGTGTTTTAGATCTGCGTACGTGTGTTTTAGATCCGTGTACGTGTGTTTTAGATCTGCGTACGTGTGTTTTATATCTGCATACGTGTGTTTTAGATCTGCGTACGTGTGTTTTAGATCCGTGTACGTGTGTTTTAGATCCGTGTACGTGTGTTTTAGATCTGCGTATGTGTGTTTTAGATCTGCGTATGTGTTTTAGCTTTACGTACGTGTTTTAGCGCTACGTATGTGTGTTTTAGATCTACGTACGTGAGTTTTAGATCCGTGTACGTGTGTTTTAGATCCGCGTACGTGAGTTTTAGATCAGTGTACGTGTGTTTTAGATCTGTATACGTGTGTTTTAGATCTTCGTACGTGTGTTTTAGATCTGCGTATGTGTGTTTTAGATCTCCGTACGTGTTTTAGATCTACGTACGTGTGTTTTAGATCCTTGTACGTGTGTTTTAGATCCGTGAATGTGTATTTTAGATCTGTATACGTGTGTTTTAGATCTGCGTACGTGTGTTTTAGATCTGCGTATGTGTGTTTTAGATCTGCGTACGTGTGTTTTAGATATAGGTCCGTGTACGTGTGTTTTAGATCTGCGTATGTGTGTTTTAGATCTGCGTACGTGTGTTTAGATCTACGTACGTGAGTTTTAGATCTGCATACGTGTGTTTTAGATCTGTGTACGTGAGTTTTAGATCTGCATACGTGTGTTTTAGATCTGCGTACGTGTGTTTTAGATCCGTGTACGTGTGTTTTAGATCCGTGTACGTGTGTTTTAGATCCGTGTACGTGTGTTTTAGATCCGTGTACGTGTTTTAGATCTGCGTACGTGTGTTTTAGATCCGCGTACGTGTGTTTTAGATCTGCGTACGTATGTTTTAGATCTACGTACGTGTGTTTTAGATCTGCGTACCTGTGTTTTAGATCTGCGTACGTGTGTTTTAGATCTATGTACGTGTGTTTTAGATCTGCGTACGTGTGTTTTAGATCTGCATACGTATGTTTTAGATCTACGTACGTGTGTTTTAGATCCGTGTACGTGTGTTTTAGATCTGCGTACGTGCGTTTTAGATCCGTGTACTTGTGTTTTAGATCTGCGTATGTGTGTTTTAGATCTGCATACGTGTGTTTTAGATCTGCATACGTGTGTTTTACATCTCTGTACGTGTTTTAGATCTGCATACGTGTTTTAGATCTGCGTACGTGAGTTTTAGATCGGCATACGTGTGTTTTAGATCCGTGTACGTGTGTTTTAGATCGGTGTACGTGTGTTTTAGATCTGCGTACGTGTGTTTTAGATCTGCGTATGTGTGTTTTAGATCTGCGTACGTGTTTTAGCTTTACGTACGTGTTTTAGCGCTACGTATGTGTGTTTTAGATCTACGTACGTGAGTTTTAGATCCGTGTACGTGTGTTTTAGATCCGCGTACGTGAGTTTTAGATCCGTGTACGTGTGTTTTAGATCTGTATACGTGTGTTTTAGATCTTCGTACGTGTGTTTTAGATTTGCGTATGTGTGTTTTAGATCTCCGTACGTGTTTTAGATCTACATACGTGTGTTTTAGATCCTTGTACGTGTGTTTTAGATCCGTGAATGTGTATTTTAGATCTGTATACGTGTGTTTTAGATCTGCGTACGTGTGTTTTAGATCTGCGTATGTGTGTTTTAGATCTGCGTACGTGTGTTTTAGATATAGGTCCGTGTACGTGTGTTTTAGATCTGCGTATGTGTGTTTTAGATCTGCGTACGTGTGTTTAGATCTACGTACGTGAGTTTTAGATCTGCATACGTGTGTTTTAGATCCGTGTACGTGTTTTAGATCTGCGTACGTGTGTTTTAGATCCGTGTACGTGTGTTTTAGATCTGCGTACGTAAGTTTTAGATCTACGTACGTGTGTTTTAGATCTGCGTACGTGTGTTTTAGATCTGCGTGCGTGTGTTTTAAATCTATGTACGTGTGTTTTAGATCTGCGTATGTGTGTTTTAGATCCGCATATGTGTGTTTTAGATCCACGTACGTGAGTTTTAGATCTATGTACGTGTGTTTTAGATCCGTGTACGTGTGTTTTAGATCTGTGTACGTATGTTTTAGATCTACGTACGTGTGTTTTAGATCTGTGTACGTGTGTTTAAGATCTGCGTACGTGTGTTTTAGATCTGCGTACGTATGTTTTAGATCAACGTACGTGTTTTAGATCTGCGTACGTGTGTTTAAGATCTGCGTACGTGTGTTTTAGATCTGCATACGTGTGTTTTAGATCTGCATACGTATGTTTTAGATCTACGTACGTGTGTTTTAGATCCGTGTACGTGTGTTTTAGATCTGCGTACGTGAGTTTTAGATCCGTGTACGTGTGTTTTAGATCTGCGTATGTGTGTTTTAGATCTGCATACGTGTATTTTAGATCTGCAAACGTGTGTTTTACATCTGTGTACGTGAGTTTTAGATCTGCATACGTGTTTTAGATCTGCGTACGTGAGTTTTAGATCTGCATACGTGTGTTTTAGATCCATGTAAGTGTGTTTTAGATCTGCGTACGTGTGTTTTAGATCTACGTACATGTGTTTTAGATCCGTGTACGTGTGTTTTAGATCTGCGTATGTGTGTTTTAGATCTGCGTACGTGTGTTTAGATCTACGTACGTGTGTTTTAGCTCTACGTACGTGTGTTTTAGATCTGCGTACGTGTGTTTTAGATCCGCGTACGTGTGTTTTAGATCCGTGTACGTGTGTTTTAGATCTGCGTACGTGTGTTTGAGATCCGCGTACGTGTGTTTTAGATCTGCGTACGTGTGTTTTAGATCTGCGTACGTGTGTTTTAGATCCGTGTACGTGTGTTTTAGATCCGTGTACGTGTGTTTTAGATCCGTGTACGTGTGTTTTAGATCCGCGTACGTATGTTTTAGATCTACGTACGTGTGTTTTAGATCTGCGTACGATTGTTTTAGATCTGCGTAAGTGTGTTATAGATCTACGTACGTGAGTTTTAGATCCGTGTACGCGTGTTTTAGATCCGCGTACGTGTTTTAGATCTGCGTACGATTGTTTTAGATCTGCGTACGTGTGTTTTAGATCTACGTACGTGTGTTTTAAGTCCGTGTACGTGTGTTTTGGATCTGCGTATGTGTGTTTTAGATCTACGTACGTGTGTTTTAGATCTATGTACGTGTGTTTTAGATCTATGTACGTGAGTTTTAGATCCGTGTATGTTTGTTTTAGATCTGCATACGTGTGTTTTAGATCTGCGTACGTGTGTTTTAGATCTGCGTATGTGTGTTTTAGATCTGCGTACGTGTGTTTTAGATATAGGTCCGTGTACGTGTGTTTTAGATCTGCGTATGTGTGTTTTAGATCTGCGTACGTGTGTTTAGATCTACGTACGTGAGTTTTAGATCTGCATACGTGTGTTTTAGATCTGTGTACGTGAGTTTTAGATCTGCATACGTGTGTTTTAGATCTGCGTACGTGTGTTTTAGATCCGTGTACGTGTGTTTTAGATCCGTGTACGTGTGTTTTAGATCCGTGTACGTGTGTTTTAGATCCGTGTACGTGTTTTAGATCTGCGTACGTGTGTTTTAGATCCGCGTACGTGTGTTTTAGATCTGCGTACGTATGTTTTAGATCTACGTACGTGTGTTTTAGATCTGCGTACCTGTGTTTTAGATCTGCGTACGTGTGTTTTAGATCTATGTACGTGTGTTTTAGATCTGCGTACGTGTGTTTTAGATCTGCATACGTATGTTTTAGATCTACGTACGTGTGTTTTAGATCCGTGTACGTGTGTTTTAGATCTGCGTACGTGCGTTTTAGATCCGTGTACTTGTGTTTTAGATCTGCGTATGTGTGTTTTAGATCTGCATACGTGTGTTTTAGATCTGCATACGTGTGTTTTACATCTCTGTACGTGTTTTAGATCTGCATACGTGTTTTAGATCTGCGTACGTGAGTTTTAGATCGGCATACGTGTGTTTTAGATCCGTGTACGTGTGTTTTAGATCGGTGTACGTGTGTTTTAGATCTGCGTACGTGTGTTTTAGATCTGCGTATGTGTGTTTTAGATCTGCGTACGTGTTTTAGCTTTACGTACGTGTTTTAGCGCTACGTATGTGTGTTTTAGATCTACGTACGTGAGTTTTAGATCCGTGTACGTGTGTTTTAGATCCGCGTACGTGAGTTTTAGATCCGTGTACGTGTGTTTTAGATCTGTATACGTGTGTTTTAGATCTTCGTACGTGTGTTTTAGATTTGCGTATGTGTGTTTTAGATCTCCGTACGTGTTTTAGATCTACATACGTGTGTTTTAGATCCTTGTACGTGTGTTTTAGATCCGTGAATGTGTATTTTAGATCTGTATACGTGTGTTTTAGATCTGCGTACGTGTGTTTTAGATCTGCGTATGTGTGTTTTAGATCTGCGTACGTGTGTTTTAGATATAGGTCCGTGTACGTGTGTTTTAGATCTGCGTATGTGTGTTTTAGATCTGCGTACGTGTGTTTAGATCTACGTACGTGAGTTTTAGATCTGCATACGTGTGTTTTAGATCCGTGTACGTGTTTTAGATCTGCGTACGTGTGTTTTAGATCCGTGTACGTGTGTTTTAGATCTGCGTACGTAAGTTTTAGATCTACGTACGTGTGTTTTAGATCTGCGTACGTGTGTTTTAGATCTGCGTGCGTGTGTTTTAAATCTATGTACGTGTGTTTTAGATCTGCGTATGTGTGTTTTAGATCCGCATATGTGTGTTTTAGATCCACGTACGTGAGTTTTAGATCTATGTACGTGTGTTTTAGATCCGTGTACGTGTGTTTTAGATCTGTGTACGTATGTTTTAGATCTACGTACGTGTGTTTTAGATCTGTGTACGTGTGTTTAAGATCTGCGTACGTGTGTTTTAGATCTGCGTACGTATGTTTTAGATCAACGTACGTGTTTTAGATCTGCGTACGTGTGTTTAAGATCTGCGTACGTGTGTTTTAGATCTGCATACGTGTGTTTTAGATCTGCATACGTATGTTTTAGATCTACGTACGTGTGTTTTAGATCCGTGTACGTGTGTTTTAGATCTGCGTACGTGAGTTTTAGATCCGTGTACGTGTGTTTTAGATCTGCGTATGTGTGTTTTAGATCTGCATACGTGTATTTTAGATCTGCAAACGTGTGTTTTACATCTGTGTACGTGAGTTTTAGATCTGCATACGTGTTTTAGATCTGCGTACGTGAGTTTTAGATCTGCATACGTGTGTTTTAGATCCATGTAAGTGTGTTTTAGATCTGCGTACGTGTGTTTTAGATCTACGTACATGTGTTTTAGATCCGTGTACGTGTGTTTTAGATCTGCGTATGTGTGTTTTAGATCTGCGTACGTGTGTTTAGATCTACGTACGTGTGTTTTAGCTCTACGTACGTGTGTTTTAGATCTGCGTACGTGTGTTTTAGATCCGCGTACGTGTGTTTTAGATCCGTGTACGTGTGTTTTAGATCTGCGTACGTGTGTTTGAGATCCGCGTACGTGTGTTTTAGATCTGCGTACGTGTGTTTTAGATCTGCGTACGTGTGTTTTAGATCCGTGTACGTGTGTTTTAGATCCGTGTACGTGTGTTTTAGATCCGTGTACGTGTGTTTTAGATCCGCGTACGTATGTTTTAGATCTACGTACGTGTGTTTTAGATCTGCGTACGATTGTTTTAGATCTGCGTAAGTGTGTTATAGATCTACGTACGTGAGTTTTAGATCCGTGTACGCGTGTTTTAGATCCGCGTACGTGTTTTAGATCTGCGTACGATTGTTTTAGATCTGCGTACGTGTGTTTTAGATCTACGTACGTGTGTTTTAAGTCCGTGTACGTGTGTTTTGGATCTGCGTATGTGTGTTTTAGATCTACGTACGTGTGTTTTAGATCTATGTACGTGTGTTTTAGATCTATGTACGTGAGTTTTAGATCCGTGTATGTTTGTTTTAGATCTGCATACGTGTGTTTTAGATCTGCGTACGTGTGTTTTAGATCTACGTGTGTGAGTTTTAGATGCGTGTACGTGTGTTTTAGATCTGCGTATGTGTGTTTTAGATCTGCGTACGTGTGTTTGGATCTACGTACGTGTGTTTAGATCTATGTACGTGTGTTTTAGCTCTACGTACGTGTTTTAGATCCGCATACGTGAGTTTTAGATCTACGTACGTGTGTTTTAGATCTATGTACGTGTGTTTTAGATCCGCGTACGTGTGTTTTAGATCCATGAATGTATATCTTAGTGTTATGTGTACAGAGGGAGTAGACGGCACAGACCACAAGGGGGAATAGTAGCTCTATGTTTTTATTATATATATATCCACAATATTTATAATAGGACAGCACAGTAGTACAGGGGTTAGTGCATGTGCCTCACAATACGAAGGTCCCGAGTAGTCCTGAGTTCAATCCCGGGCTCAGGATCTTTCTGTGTGGAGTTTGCATGTTCTCCCCGTGACTGCGTGGGTTCCCTCCGGGTACTCCGGCTTCCTCCCAGCTCCAAAAACATGCACCTGGGGATAGGTTGATTGGCAACACTAAAATTGGCCCTAGTGTGTGAATGTGAGTGTGAATGTTGTCTGTCTATCTGTGTTGGCCCTGTGATGAGGTGGCGACCTGTCCAGGGTGTACCCCAAATTCTGCCCGAATGCAGCTGAGATAGGCTCCAGCACCCCCCGCGACCCCAAAAGGGACAAGCGGTAGAAAACGGATGGATGGATGGATATTTTATATAACCAAACAATAATAATAATACTCAACAAGGGAATGGAGTGTGACTAAAATCCGAAGGGGTGTGTGCTGTGAGACTATGTGTGTAAATTACTTGTTGAGTGTTACCGTGAGTGTTGAGCAAGAGGCGGAAGTCCTGGAGGGGAAAGGCAGGGTCGAATGTCCGTGAGACAGGCAGGTTTGTCGGGGGTATAGCGAGGCGTCAAAAGGTCCGTGTCCAAGCGGAAGGTCGTGGATCGAGGGAGGCAGCCCGGAATCCTGAGGGAAACAAACAAGGTAGACAAGACACACATCTCGACACGTGGAACAAAGGCAGACTGCAGGAAGGACGACAAGGGAAAACACAAGACCAAATAAACACGACGGTGGAGAACACAGAGAGCGGAGCAAGGTTGCATAGAGCTGGATGATAGCTTACGGTACTCAACAGAAGACTATGTTCTCGCCGGCAATTGATTGCAGCGGAATCTGTGTACGTATGTTTTAGATCAGTGTACATGTGTTTTAGATCTGCGTACGTGTGTTTTAGATCTGCATACATGTGTTTTAGATCTGCGTACATGTATTTTAGATCTATGTATGTGTGTTTTAGGTCTGCGTACGTGTGTATTAGATCTACGTACGTGTGTTTTAGATCCATGTACGTGTGTTTTAGATCCACGTACATGTGTTTTAGATCTACGTACGTGTGTTTTAGATCCATGTATGTGTGTTTTAGATCCATGTTCGTGTGTATTAGATCCGCGTACGTGTGTATTAGATCTGTGCACATGTGTATTAGATCTTTCCTCTGGCGCTGTTCCCCTAGCATTCAAAAAAGCGATTATTCATCCTAACCTCGATCCTGACCTCATGGTAAACTACCGACCGGTGTCCCACCTTCCCTTTATTTCGAAAATCCTCAAAAAAATTGTTGCACAGCAGCTAAATGAACACTAATTTTTGCCCTCGCAAAAATGACTAATGATCTATTGCTAACGATGGATTCTGATGCGTCATCTATGTTGCTGCTTCTTGATCTAAGCGCTGCTTTCGATACTGTCGATCATAATATTTTATTAGAGCATATCAAAACACGTATTGGTATGTCAAACTTAGCCTTGTCTTGGTTTAACTCTTATCTTACTGACAGGATGCAGTGCGTCTCCCATAACAATGTGACATCGGACTATGTTAAGGTAACGTGCGGAGTTCCCCAGGGTTCGGTTCTTGGCCCTGCACTTTGTAGCATCTACATGCTGCCGCTAGGCGACATCATACACAAAAACGGTGTTAGTGTTCATTGTTATGCTGATGACACCCAACTCTACATGCCCCTAAAGCTGACCAACACGCCAGATTGTAGTCAGCTGGAGGCGTGTCTTAATGAAATTAAACAATGGATGCCTGCTAACTTTTTGCATCTCAACGCTAAGAAAACGGAAATGCTGATTATTTAAAAATGCCACCTTAACATTTGACCACCAAACAATTACACAAGGCGACTCGGTAAAGAATCTGAGTATTATCTTCGACCCAACTCTCTTGTTTGAGTCACACATTAAAAGTGTTACTAAAGCGGCCTTCTTTCATCTCCGTAATATCGCTAAAATTTGTTCCATTTTGTCCACTAGCGACGCTGAGATCATTATTCATGCGTTCGTTACGCCTCGTCTCTGTCAGGACGTGGACTGAGGGGTGTTTGTGTTCCCGAGATGCAAGTAAAGTTGGATCGATCATGGCTTGGAGGTAAATACATAATTTATTTTTACACTAACAAAAGAAACAAAAGGCGCGCACAAGGCTGAAGTACAAAAACTTGGCTAAGAAAACAAATCTAGCACAAAGGCAGAAACTATGAACATGAAACTAAAGTCACTAACTGTGGCATTAACAACAAAAACTTACTTGGAAAGCATGGAGCATGAACTATGGTATCAACAGGAAGCAAAGGATAGCTTGGGTGTCAGAAGTAGCAGAAGTCAAACAGAGTTAATGCCGCCAGGCTGACTTCCTGGCAACTATCGGCTTAAATAGTCTTGAACCTGATTAATGACAGGTGTGTGAGTCCAAATGAATCAGGTGCGTGACATTAGGACAGGTGAAAACTAATGGGTTGTCATGGAAACAAAACAAACAAGAGTGCACAAAGAGTCCAAAAACCAAACCGAACATAACCAAAACAAAACATGATCACACAGACATGACAGTCTCGATTACTGTAACGTATTATTTTCGGGTCCCCCTATGTCGAGCATTAAAAGATTACAGTTGGTACAAAATGCGGCTGCTAGACTTTTGACAAGAACAAGAAAGTTTGATCATATTACGCCTATACTGGCTCACCTGCACTGGCTTCCTGTGCACTTAAGATGTGACTTTAAGGTTTTACTACTTATGTATAAAATACTACACGGTCTAGCTCCAGCCTATCTTGCCGATTGTATTGTACCATATGTCCCGGCAAGAAATCTGCGTTCAAAGAATTCCAGATTATTAGTGATTCCCAGAGCCCAAAGAAAGTCTGCGGGCTGTAGAGCGTTTTCTATTCGGGCTCCAGTACTCTGGAATGCCCTCCCGGTAACAATTAGAGATGCTACCTCAGTAGAAGCATTTAAGTCCCATCTTAAAACTCACTTGTATACTCTAGCCTTTAAATAGACCCCCTTTTTAGACCAGTTGATCTGCTGTTTCTTTTCTTTCTCCTCTGCCCCCCTCTCCCCTGTGGAGGGGGAAACACAGGTCCGGTGGCCATGGATGAAGTGTTGGCTGTCCAGAGTCGGGACCCGGGGTGGACCGCTCGCCTGTGCATCGGTTGGGGACATCTCTGCGCTGCTGAAATGTCTCCACTCGGGATGGTCTCCTGCTGGCCCCACTATGGACTGGACTCTCACTAATATGTTAGATCCACTATGGACTGGACTCTCACTAATATGTTAGATCCACTATGGACTGGACTCTCACTAATATGTTAGATCCACTATGGACTGGACTCTCACAATATTATGTCAGACCCACTCGACATCCATTGCTTTCGGTTTCCCCTAAAAGGGGGGTGGGGGGGAGTTACCCACATATGCGGTCCTCTCCAAGGTTTCTCATAGTCATTCACATCAACGTCCCACTGGGGTGAGTTTTCCTTGCCCTTATGTGGGCTCTGTACCGAGGATGTCGTTGTGGCTTAAAGTTAAAGTTAAAGTTAAAGTACCAATGATTGTCACACACACACTAGGTGTGGCGAGATTATTCTCTGCATTTGACCCATCACCCTTGATCACCCCCTGCAGTGGGCAGCAGCGGTGGCCGCGCCCGGGAATCATTTTGGTGATTTAACCCCCAATTCCAACCCTTGATGCTGAGTGCCAAGTAGGGAGGTAATGGGTCCCATTTTTATAGTCTTTGGTATGACTCGGCCGGGGTTTGAACTCACAACCTACCGATCTCAGGGCGGACACTCTAATCACTAGGCCACTGTGCAGCCCTTTGAGACACTTGTGATTTAGGGTTATATAAATAAATATTGATTGATTGATTGATCTGTGTACATGTGTAATCGATCTGCGTACGTGTTTTAGATCCACGTACGTGTGTTTTACATCTGTGTACGTGTGTGTTAGATCCGCGTTTGTGTGTTTTAGATCCACGTACGTGTTGTTTGGATCTGCGTACGTATGTTTTAGATCCGCGTACGTGTGTTTCAGATCCGCGTACGTGTGTTTAAGATCCGTGTACGTGTTTTTTGGATCTGCGTACGTATGTTTTAGATCCGCGTCCCTAATCAGAGAGAACCCTCGATATAGGCTGTCTACTTAAACGTGACTTTTGAGACACTTCTGCCATGTACGATTTAAGCACGCGCATCCGGATTTGTGAGCCTGTAATACAACTTGTGCGTTCACATTCAGAATTGCGTGCGTTTAATCGAGTCTGCGTGTGCATATCTGAGGTGTGCCTACATTTAACAACCACAAAAGACACCAAACAATTTCAACCAATCAGAAACAACGTACAGCTGGGGTGCGTGATTGGTTTCTGATTGGTTTAAATCTATTCCCATTCGAATCGCTATTGTAATCCATCCCAATTCTAAAATCTATTCATAATTTTCAAACATCGATTTAAAAAAAAGAATACTTATAAAACATTTTTTTATACCTTTATATTTAATTTTAATAAGAATATATTTTTAAATACACATGTTAAGGCCATCGCCATGCAACGAGAAATAGGTTTTCTACAAAACCCAAAACCAGTGAAGTTGGCACGTTGTGTGAATGGTAAATAAAAACAGAATACAATGATTTGGAAATCCTTTTCAACTTAAATTCAATTGAATAGACTGCAAAGACAAGATATTTAATGTTCGAAATGAGAAACTTTTTTTTTTTTCCAAATAATCATTAACTTAGAATTTAATGGCAGCAACACATGGCGGCACAGGGGCATTTTTACCACTGTGTTACATGGCCTTTCCTTTTAACAACACGCAGTAAACATTTGGGAACTGAGGAGACACATTTTTGAAGCTTTTCAGGTGGAAATCTTTCCCATTCTTGCTTGATGTACAGCTTAAGTTGTTCAACAGTCCGGGGTCTCTGTTGTGGTATTTTAGGCTTCATAATGCGCCACACATTTTCAATGGGAGACAGGTCTGGACTACAGGCAGGCCAGTCTAGTACCCACACTCTTTTACTATGAAGCCACGTTGTTGTAACACATGACTTGGCATTGCCTTGCTGAAATAAGCAGGGGCGTCCATGAAAAAGACATTGCTTGGATGGCAACATATGTTGCTCCAAAACCTGTATGTACCTTTCAGCATTAATGGTGCCTTCACAGATGTGTAAGTTACCCATGCCTTGGGCACTAATATACCCCCATACCATCACAATCCGGATGGTTCTTGTCCTCTTTGGTCAGGAGGACACTGACATCCACAGTTTCCAAAAAACATTTGAAATGTGGACTCGTCAGACCACAGAACACTTTTCCACTTTGCATCAGTCCATCTTAGATGAGCTCGGGCCCAGCGAAGCCGGCAGCGTTTCTGGGTGTTGTTGATAAATGGCTTTCGCCTTGCATAGTAGAGTTTTAACTTGGACTTACAGATGTAGCGACGACCTTTAGTTACTGACAGTGGTTTTCTGAAGTGTTCCTGAGCCCATGTGGTGATATATTTTACACACTGATGTCACTTTTTGATGCAGTACCGCCTGAGGGATCGAAGGTCTGTAATATCACTGCTTACGTGCAGTGATTTTTCCAGATTGTCTGAACCTTACATACAACCTTTATTCAACCAGATAGGACCGTACGGACCGTAAATGGTGAAATCACTAAATTCCTTGCAATGGCTCGTTGAGAAATGTTCTTAAACTGTTCGAAAATTTGCTCAGGCATTTGTTCACAAAGTGGTGACCCTCGCCCCATCCTTGTTTGTGAATGACTGAGCATTTCATGGAAGCTGCTTTTACACCCAATCATGGCACCCACCTGTTCCCAATCAGCCTGTTCGCCTGTGGGATGTTCCAAATAAGTGTTTGATGAGCATTCCTCAACTTTATCAGTCTTTTTTGCCACTAGTGCCAGCTTTTTGGAAACATGTTGCAGGCATCAAATTCCAAATGAGCTAATATTTGCAAAAATAAAAGTTTTCCAGTTTGAACGTTAAGTATCTTGTTTTTGCAGTCTATTCAATTGAATATAGGTTGAAAAGGATTTGCAAATCATTGTATTCTGTTTTTATTCACGAATTACATAATGTGCCAACATCACTGGTTTTGGGGTTTTGTAACGTGTAACCTGTTTTGAAAACGTTTCAATATAATTATTATACCATAAAATGCCTTGCGAGAAACGGTATGTATCGAGAACCATGTTGAATCAAGAATAAATTCGGAATCGAATCGTCACCCAAAAAAACGGAATCGGATTGAATCGTTATGTGTCCAAAGATTAACACTCCTAGATGCTGTCTTCATGAAGAATGACTTTAAGTGACATGACTCCACTATTTATTTTCACTGGCAGGGACCTACATCTAAACAAAAATCCAAAAGAAAATCATATCATGCTGTATTTCTGTTAGCTGGTAAGGCATTTCCTTAATGGAGAAAGGTGGTGGCATGTTACGATTTAACTGATAGGACTGTACTTTGTTTTATTCTCGGTCAGAAAAGGGGACGGTTGTATCGTGACCAAAACAAAAGTTGTAAGAAAAAACCCAACTGTATTTCTGTTTGCTTATTTTAGCAAATATGTTACTTCCCGGTTCATGGAGTATTACGCTAAGACGCTAAAATTGACTGACGGGACGGTTATACGGTGACTGAAACAACGTTTAAAAAAATCCTTAACATGTTGTAATTCTGTTAGCTGATTTCTTTGTTAGCTAGCTTTCTAATGGAGAAAAGGTAATGGCATGTTGCAATTTGACTGATTTTTTTTAAATTCTCAGGCAGGGGAAGGTAAGGTTGTGTCATGACCAAAACAAAAGTTGTAAAAAAAAACAAACAAACAAACAAAAACATGCTGTATTTCTGTTTGCTTACTTTAGCTAATAGGCCACATCTTGGTTCATGGAGTTACGTTAACCTCTTAAGGCCCAAGCCGTTTGTTTACATCAGGGGTCCCCAAACTACGGCCCGCCAGCGTCCAAAGTCCGGCCCGCGGGATGTCCCAAGTTAAAAAAAAAAAAAAGTATATATATATTTTTTTGTAGTTATAATTTTTTAAAAATCTGTCCTTTATCCATTTTCTACAGAGTGTTACTCTCGGTGTCTCCTAGCCGCTCATGCAAATCATATTGTCTAAAAATGCATTTTCCCCATTGATAAACTGACATCATGGCGCTCGGAATATATATATATATATATATATATATATATATATATATATATATATATATATATATATATGTATATATATATTTTTTAATCAATCAATATAGCCCTAAATCACAAGTGTCTCAAAGGGCTGCACAAGCCACAACGACATCCGCGGTACAGAGCCCACATAAGGGCAAGGAAAAAGTCACAACCCAGTGGGACGTCGATGTGAATGACTATGAGAAACCTTGGAGAGGACCGCATATGTGGGTGACCCGCCCCCCCCAGGGGAGACCGGATGCAATGGACGTCGAGTGGGTCTGACATAATATTGTGAATATATATATGTATACATGTATGTATATATATATTAAATAATATGTATACAGCCAGGCCCCCGGCCACATTTTTTAACTCAATGCGGCCCCCGAGTCAAACAGTTGGGGGACCCCTGGTTTACATGCTTTTTTTTAATTTCTCTTTGCTATTTGGGCTTATTGGACCCTAATTAGAATAAAAGCTAAAAATCATCTTTTGATATGATGTACTTAGTCCATAAGTACACAAACGTGTACTTCATGTTTATCCATCCATCCATTTTCTACCGCTTATTCCCTTTGGGGTCGCGGGGGGCGCTGGAGCCTATCTCAGCTACAATCGGGCGGAAGGCGGGGTACACCCTGGACAAGTCGCCACCTCATCGCAGGGCCAACACATGTTTAGTGACATGCTAATTTTTATTTTTACACTTTTTTTTTTCCATATTCCATTGTATATTATACTCTTCTGACACCACTAGATGGCAGTATACATGTCCACATAAACAGCCATAAGACCCCAATTCAGTAGTGTACACAATTTTGGAAATAAGAGCTAAAAGGTGCTGTCCACGCATGTGGCCAACTCGGCCTTTGGAGGTTTAAGAGGACTCTACCATTTGATTTCTCAGGTAGGGGAAGGAAGGGTTATAGCGTGACTAAAACAACATTATAAAAAATCCTCGCATGCTGTAATTCTGTTTGCTGGTGTTCTCTAGCAGGTTACGTCTTGGTTCATTACTGATGACTCTGTTGTGGTCGGGTGTATCGGAGAGGGACAGGAATTGGAGTACAGGACACTGATCGCTGACTTTGTGGAGTGGTCTCAGGTGAACCATCTGCTCCTTAATGTGGACAAGACCAAGGAGCTGGTCATCGACATCAAGAAGAAAACGACCCCTGTGGAGCCCATCAAAATCCAGGGCAGGGAGGTGGCAGTAGTGGGGCAGTACAAGTACCTGGGAGTCCACTTGAACAGCAGACTGGACTGGAAGGACAACAGCAAAGCTGTTTACAAGAAGGGCATAAGCAGACTTTTTTTCCTGAGGAAGCTTAGGTCCTTTAATGTTTGCAGAAAGCTGTTGGAGATCCTTTTTCAGTTTTTTGTGGCCAGTGCCCTGTACTTTGCAGTGGTCTGTTGGGGGAGCAGCACCAGCAAAAGGGACTTTTGTGTCAGTGAGGGACAGGAGGACACTGGACAAACTGCTCGTCATCATGGACAATCCTGCCCACCCACTCCACTTGAGTCATATTGCAGTCTACACGTATCTCTTATGTTTGACTGCCATCTGCTGGTCACACTTGTCATTACACCATGTACCAAATAAAATAGCTTTGAGGTTGGTAAGCACAACCAAAATTACATTACGTACATTAGGCGTGCCGGGTTATAAGGCGCACTGTCGGGTTTTGAGAACATGAAAGGATTGTAAGTGCGCCTTATAGTCCGAAAAATACGGTTCAAGCAATCTTGCCATTAGTTGGGGTAGCAAATGTCAACCATGTTTATAGCTTATAGTTAGATATGACCATAACTTTGTTTTCCAACCACGGGAAAGAAGAAGATTTATGGACAGAATTTCTAGGCGCAGTCAGGGCGTTGAGGGTATCTGGTTTGGTGGCTGCAGGATTAGGTCTCTGCTTTTTGCAGATGATGTGGTCCTGATGGCTTCATCTGGCCAAGATCTTCAGCTCTCACTGGATAGGTTCGCAGCCGAGTGTGAAGCGACTGGGATGGGAATCAGCACCTCCAAGTCCGAGTCCATGGTTCTCGCCCGGAAAAGGGTGGAGTGCCATCTCCGGGTTGGGGAGGAGATCTTGCATCAAGTGGAGGAGTTCAAGTACCTCGGAGTCTTGTTCATGAGTGAGGGAAGAGTGGATCCATGAGATCGACAGGCGGATCGGTGCGGCGTCTTCAGTACTGCGGACGCTGTATCGATCTGTTGTGGTGAAGAAGGAGCTGAGCCGGAAAGCAAAGCTCTCAATTTACCGGTCGATCTACGTTCCCATCCTCACCTATGGTCATGAGCTTTGGGTCATGACCGAAAGGACAAGATCACGGGTACAAGCGGCCGAAATGAGTTTCCTCCACCGGGTGGCGGGGCTCTCCCTTAGAGATAGGGTGAGAAGCTCTGTCATCCGGGGGGAGCTCAAAGTAAAGCCGCTGCTCCTCCACATCGAGAGGAGCCAGATGAGGTGGTTCGGGCATCTGGTCAGGATGCCACCCGAACGCCTCCCTAGGGAGGTGTTTAGGGCACGTCCGACCGGTAGGAGGCCTGGGGAAGACCCAGGACACGTTGGGAAGACTATATACCCCGGCTGGCCTGGGAACGCCTCGGCATCCCCCGTGAGGAGCTAGGCCAAAGTGGCTGGGGAGAGGGAGGTCTGGGCTTCCCTGCTTAGGCTGCTGCCCCCGCGGCCCGACCTCGGATAAGCGGAAAAAGATGGATGGATAGATGGATGGGAAAGAAGAAGGTCGACATGAAGGCAACACAAGCGAGAAAAAGTAGAACCATTTAAACATGCAAATTGAGGTACCTTAATCTAAAAAGTTAAACAATTGCAAAGCTCTGTATTTTGTTTTATGTTTGCATGTGTGAGTACGTGTGGCGAGCCAACAAACAAACAGCACTCCCTGATTTTTTTATTATTAATAAAAACGGAGGACGATGTGAATTCCCGAACAATTCTTTGTTTTTTGCGGAAAAGTGTGTCGGACAAAAGCTGGCGTATTTGTCTGCTGGCACAACACGATAAGAAGGGCGCAGGGCTCGTAAAGGGAGGCCGGGGTGTGGAAGATAAATTGAAAATAATCTCCTTAGCGCGCCGTCTCCCAAAATGCAATACCCTCGTGGAACATCGCCGATGAGTTTTTAATGCGCGCCCGCAAATCCGAGATGAATCATTAAGAGTCTTGCGAAATGAGTTTGACAATCAAACGGGATGAAAGCAAAAGCAGGTGATGCTGGCGCTTTTACGTCACAGCGTGTTCCTTTAGCCTACTTTCTTGCTCCGCTTTGTTTCATTCTTTTGCCGCCTTCTCCTCATCTGCATGCGCCGCGCTGGAGGCTGCAGACGAGGGGGAAACGACGCCCGGATGGCGAGCCAATGACGGGAGAGCGACCCCGTTTCATGATGCTACACAAAATGTAACATGTCTAATCCCCGCCGTCTGATTGGCCCTCACACACAAAAGGGAGCGGGGCAGGAAGATGGTAGCGGTGGTTGTATGCCCCCCCCCCCCCCCCCCCCAACCCCCCCTCCACCCTCCACGTCCCCCCCACCTGATGGCGAGCTTGTGTGCAGTGGAGCTTGTAATTACAGGAGGTGGTGGCGTAATAGAGTGTGGTAAAAGGCAAACACCCAAGAAGACAGCTGGGCCTCGTGTCACTTTCACTACGACACAACGAGGCCAAAAAAGTAACGTGATGCCTTTTAAAGCACCGCAGTAAAACGATACCGATGTGGCTTAGCATGCTAATATCATTATTGTCACACACTTGGTAAATAGCCACTATGTTGTTGGCGACTTACATTGGCATCTTCGTTGTAGAATTCCCAGTTTGATAACATTCTTTATTATCTTTTATTTGTGTCAATAATTGAAACAAATGTCATAATTGCATAGTTTCCCCACATACCTGTTTATTTTGTGGAAGCCAGTACAGTAGTACCTCATTTGCCTATCGAAAATAAAACCAATTTAATCTGTGTCCGCCCCCCAACACAGCACCATTGTAACATGTGAAAGGCTTTTAAAAGGGAAAAATTGACTTTGAGTCACGAGAGAAAAGCGCTATGTAAATATAATTCACTTCACTTCACTTTTAGATAAGACATATTGTATGAAAAACAAATCAACAAAATGAAAAAAGTATATATATATATATATATATATATATATATATATATATATATATATATATATATATATATATATATATATATATATATATATATATGTATATATATACACCGTATTTTTCGGAGTATAAATCGCTCCGGAGTATAAGTCGCACCTGCCGAAAATGCATAATAAAGAAGGAAAAAAACATATATAAGTCGCACTGGAGTATAAGTCGCATTTTTTGCGGAAATTTATTTGATAAAAGCCAACACCAAGAATAGACATTTGAAAGGCAATTTCAAATAAATAAAGAATAGTGAACAACAGGCTGAATAAGTGTACGTTATATGAGGCATAAATAACCAACTGTATATATATATATATATATATATATATATATATATATATATATATTGTTATTAAAAAATATATTATTATTTTTTTCAATCTGTCCTTTCTAATCCATTTTCTACTGCTTGTTACTCTCGGTTTCTCCTAGTTGCTCAGGCAAATCATATTGTCTAAAAATGCATTTTCCCATCGATAACGTGACATCAGCGGCAAATGCGGCTCTTTCAATAAATTAATTTGCGAGGAATATATATACAGTCACAATCAAAAGTTGACATACACTTGTAAAGAACATAATGTCATGGCTGTGTTGAGTTTCCAATCATTTCTACAACTCTTATTTTTTTGTGATAGAGTGATTGGAGCACATACATGTTGGTCACAAAATACATACATGAAGTTTGGTTCTTTTATGGATTTATTATGGGTCTACTGAAAATGTGAGCAAATGTGCTGGGTCAAAAGTATACATACAGCAATGTTAATATTTGGTTACATGTCCCTTGGCAAGTTTCACTGCAATAAGGCGCTTTTGGTAGCCATCCACAAGCTTCTGCTTGAATTTTTGACCACTCCTCTTGACAAAATTGGTGCAGTTCAGATACATTTGTTGGTTTTCTGACATGGACTTGTTTCTTCAGCATTGTCCACACGTTTAAATCAGGACTTTGGGAAGGCCATTCTAAAACCTTAATTCTAGCCTGATTTAGCCATTCCTTTACCACTTTTGACGTGTGTTTGGGGTCATTGTCCTGTTGGAACACCCACATCCAGAAGAATTTAGAGGTAATCCTCCTTTTTCATTGTCCCATTTACTCTCTGTAAAGCACCAGTTCCATTGGCAGCAAAACAGGCCCAGAGCATATTACTACCACCACCATGCTTGACGGTACCTGGGATTAAAGGCCTCACCTTTTTCCTCCAAAAATATTGCTGGGTATTGTGGCCAAACAGCTCAATTTTTGTTTCATCTGATGACAGAACTTTCCTCCAGAAGGTCTTATCTTTGCCCATGTGATGTCAAATTATTGGCAACTCAAGACAGCCATGACATTATGTTCTTTATTATTATTAGCCTTTAT
>NC_084550.2:49230000-49370000 GCF_033978685.3 Nerophis lumbriciformis | reverse complement strand
CACTGATTAAACACCCCAGTTTCTCTTTATCGATTAGTGTCCCCACCTGCTGCCGCCACTAATCACACCCATGTATATACCTGTTTCACCCTGTCTGTCCTCCCTGGATTTTTGTCCGCCACAGGCGACTGTCTATGTTCGTGCTAGCCTTATGCTATTATTAGTTTTCATATTTGTCCCACTACGTTAAGCTCTGCTTTGGGCAATCTGTGCCCCTTCAATCGTCACGCTGTCTGTTTTATCTTTTTGGCTTGCCAGTGGACGTGAAAGATTCTTACCTGCTTGTTTTTCAGCTTCCCCGAGGACACAAACGCAACAAAAACACTGACTACGCACCACGGAATTGCCTCCAGTCTCCTGTAGGTGACGTCAGCAGGCTGATGCGGTCTAGCTAAAAGTGGCATTACAAACTGTATTGAAACTTGAAGCTTAAAATCACTACTTTGTATTTTTTGGGGGGGAATTGTACACATCATTTTTAGGTCCAGAACTATGAAATAATAACTAATAGCGATGTCAGCATTAGACTGGCCCTTTAACTCTATCCTCACCCTAATGAAGTATCTTGTGTACCCGCAACACCTCACCATTAACCCAACCCAAAACATTAAACCTAACCGCAATCCTTAACCTTTGCCCTAAAAGCCAATTCTAACCCTAACCCTTATCCTATGTAAGTCAGTTGTATGTGGAAATCCAACCGTTAACCATAATCCAACCCATCTCAGATCCAGTCTCTAAAACCAATATTAACCCTAACAAATTTTCAACAAATTTTGACATTGAATCAATGTTATGGTCAACATTGAAATAACGTTGATTTCCCCAACCAATTCTGACACTGAATCAACCATGTTTCAACTATATTGTCAACTTTGAAATAACATTGATTAAACGACATAAATGCATTACAATTAGAGATGTCTGATATTATCGGCCGATAAATGCGTTAAAATGTAATATCGGAAATTATCGGTATCGTTTTTGTTATTATCGGTATCGTTTTTTTGGGGGGGTTTTTTTTGGTTTTTTTTTTTAATTAAATCAACATAAAAAACACAAGTTACACTTACAATTAGTGCACCAACCCAAAAAACCCTCCTCCCCCATTTACACTCATTCACACTCATTCACACAAAATGGTTGTTTCTTTCTGTTATTAATATTCTGGTTCCTACATTATATGTCAATATATATCAATACAGTCTGCAAGGGATACAGTCCGTAAGCACACATGATTGTGCGTGCTGCTGGTCCACTAATAGTACTAACCTTTAACAGTTAATTTTACTAATTTTCATTAATTACTCGTTTCAATGTAACTGTTTTTATATTGTTTTACTTTCTTTTTTATTCAAAAAAATGTTTTTAATTTATTTATCTTATTTTATTTTATGAAGTACCTTATCTTCACCATATCTGGTTGTCCAAATTAGGCATAATAATGTGTTAATTCCACGACTGTATATATCGGTTGATATCGGTATCGGTTGATATCGGTATCGTTAATTAAAGAGTTTGACAATATCGGAATATCGGATATCGGCAAAAAGCCGTTATCGGACATCCCTAATTACAATATACATTAAAACAATGTTAATATTTAAGGGACCATTTAAACATTTCAACCATCCTTCCAATGATTCCCGGGCGTGGCCAGTGATGCTGCTCACTGCTCCCCTCACCTCTCAGGGGGTGATCAAGGGTGATGGGTCAAATGCAGAGAATAATTTCGCCACACCGAGTGTGTGTGTGTGAGAATCATTGGTACGTTAACTTTAACTTACCTATCCTCTGGGTTCAAAAAATGCCCCGTTAAAAAAAAAATCTCTATATTTTTCTATTTATGGTATATTTCAACAAGGAGCATGCCAAAGTAATCTATGTCAGTGACATCAGTCACTGAAAGACAAGTTGGTGCGACCTTTGCAGAACCTTTGTTTGTCCTCCGACAGAAACAATATTACAACAAAAAATATTTTTCACCCCATTTTTTTCCCATTTCCATACGTTTTTGAAAAATGCCCCATGGAGCCACTAGGGCGCCGCTAAAGAGTCGCATGTTGGGTTGCTGACCCCCGGTTTAGGGCGACTGTATATTTAGAGATTAGTAAAGTGTTTCAGAGAATTTCAAATAATCAATCAATCAAAGTTTATTTATATAGCCCTTAATCACAAGTGTCTTTGTCATGATCTGTGGTCTGGATCATGTTTTTGTATTTTCTGTTAGTTTTAAGACTCCATTAGTTCCTGTTTTTGTGCACCCTTGTTTGTTTTAGTTTCCATGGCGACTTATGATTTCCACCTGCCTCTTGCGTTCGGGACGCACCTGCTCTAATCAAGAGACTATTATTGAAGCCTGTCTTTGCCAGTTAGTCGTCCTGGCGTCATTGCTCTTTTCATGCCACAGTTTCATGCTCTGTTCATGCCACAGTTTCATGTTTGTTTTTTGCTATGCCATAGCTTATGCTAGTTGTTTACTTTAACTCCAAGTGCGATCAGTCTTTTTGTTACGTTTTTTGTACCTTTTTGAGTGAAGATAATTAAATATGTTCTTACCTTCACGCCTTGTCCGGAATAGTCCGATTGCTTCCCGGGAGAACAAACCTCTCAGTAAGCTGCGAAAACCCCCTCGTTTTGACAGTCTCAAAGGGCTGCACAAGCCACAACGACATCCTCGGCTCAGATCCCACATCAGGGCAAGAAAAAAACTCAACCCAATGGGATACAATGAGAAACCTTGAAGGGGACCGCAGATGGATGTCGAGTGGATCTAGTTAATAGTGTGAGAGTCCAGTCCATAGTGGGGCCAGCAGGGGATCATCTTGAGTGGAGACAAGTCAGCAGCAAAGAGACGTCCCCAACTGATGCACAGATGAGTGGTCCACCCCGGGTCCAGACTTTGAACAGCTAGCGCGTCATCTGTGGTCATCTAATAACCGCTCCACGCAGGAGAGGGGGGCAGAGACGGCAGATCAACTGGTCTAAAAGGGGGGAGGGGATCTATTTAAAGGCTAGTGTATACAAATTAGTTTTAAGATGGGACTTAAAGGCCTACTGAAACCCACTACTACCGACCACGCAGTCTGATAGTTTATATATCAATGATGAAATCTTAACATTGCAACACATGCCAATACGGCCGGGTTAGCTTACTAAAGTGCAATTTTAAATTTCGCGCAAAATATCCTGCTGAAAACGTCTCGGTATGATGACGCCTGCGCGTGACGTCACGGATTGTAGAGGACATTTTGGGACAGCATGGTGGCCAGCTATTAAGTCGTCTGTTTTCATCGCAAAATTCCACAGTATTCTGGACATCTGTGTTGGTGAATCTTTTGCAATTTGTTCAATGAACAACGGAGACAGCAAAGAAGAAAGCTGTAGGTGGGAAGCGGTGTATTGCGGCATGTGTTGTGCCGGATAACGCACCCCCACCGTAGAATGCACCCCCTGACTGTTGTGCCGGATAACACAGCAGGTGTTTCATTGTTTACATTCCCGAAAGATGACAGTCAAGCTTTACCATTGGCCTGTGGAGAACTGGGACAACAGAGACTCTTACCAGGAGGACTTTGAGTTGGATGTGCAGACGCGGTACCGTGAGTACGCATGCAGCTGCGGCTTCCAAACATTTGATCGCTTGCCCGGATGTGCGTGCCGCTACGTGCATGTCACGTACGTAACTTTGGGGACTTTGGGGAAATATATGTGCTGTATGAACTTTGGGGAGGTGAACAGTACTTTGGGCTGTGGAATTGAGTGTGTTGTGCAGGTGTTTGAGTTGTATTGGCGGGTTATATGGACGGGAGGGGGGAGGTGTTTGTTATGCGGGATTAATTTGTGGCATATTAAATATAAGCCTGGTTGTGTTGTGGCTAATAGAGTATATATATGTCTTGTGTTTATTTACTGTTTTAGTCATTCCCAGCTGAATATCAGGTCCCACCCGCCTCTCACAGCATCTTCCCTATCTGAATCGCTCCCACTGCCCTCTAGTCCTTCACTCTCACTTTCCTCATCCACGAATCTTTCATCCTCGCTCAAATTAATGGGGAAATTGTCGCTTTCTCGCTGCTGGTGGCCATGATTGTAAACAATGTGTGGATGTGAGGAGCTCCACAACCTGTGACGTAACGCGCATATCATCTGCTACTTCCGGTACGGGCAAGGCTTTTTTATCAGCGACCAAAAGTTGCGAACTTTATCGTCGATGTTCTCTACTAAATCCTTTCAGCAAATATATGACAATATCTCGAAATGATCAAGCATGACACATAGAATGGACCTGCTATCCCCGTTTAAATAAGAAAATCGCATTTCAGTAGGCCTTTAAATGCTGAGGTAGCATCTTCTGTAAGGTTTGCTTCTCAGAACTGAGGTTTTAAGTCCGACTATGGTATTATTGTCGCTGCTAAAAGAGGCCTCAGCCAATACTGTAATAATACACAGCAGGCTGGATGTTAAACGACTACTTGTACCTCCTACACACCATAACATGGAGGAAGGATGTTCATTTCACTTTATGTTCCAGTCCAACGTCGATCCAAATAGAAGCTTTTTTCCATCTCAAGAGATGATGAATGAGGGAAATATGTTAATCTAATTAATTAGCATTTTAATGCCTGCTTTATCCATTCAATAAGCTCTCTCATTAGTGTGTAAATAAAGCACATTAGTGGCACAGACCTGGTCGCATTCTAAGCCTTTAAAGCGCTTCTCGCGTCATATTTGTGCTTGTTTATTCACAGTTTGGATCTGAAGGGGAGATGAAAGCGGAGGAAAGCGTGAGATGAAAGGAGGTGAAAATGCACCACTTTTTGTACTCCAACGTTGTTTGTTTTGTTGCAAGACGCCGCCTGATGTTAACCTGAAACATCTAGAGGAGGAGAATGAAACCAGCTCAGGACACACACCAGCTCTCCTCGAGGGTTTGGTTGAAAAATCTCTGTTTAAAGGATTTTGTTTCCTTAGGTTTTCTTGCAAAATCAAAATGTATAAGAAAAACCCTCGACTTGCATGCGCCTTTTTTATTTCTACGGTTAAAGCTTACAAAGACGTAAAGATTGCACTACTATGACCTCTGTAGTTGCAGTGCAGAACTCTACATACAGTAATCAGTGTTCATTTTGTTAACTCAAAATGTTTCTTAGTTATCGTCAACACTCGCCACGTGTAGCTGGACAAAATGTATTTAATCTGATTATCATTCGTATTAGAATATTACTATGTACATGGATACTAAAAAAAAATTATCTCATTATGAAGTGCATTTTCATGCATCACACCTTGAATCGGAATACATTACTTTGGCATGCGCAGAACATAACATAAACAGAAAGGTGTGTTGTTATTTGCGCTATGGCACCATCTTTTGGACGGGTTTGCCCACTGCAGGTGCTGAATAAACAGTGACTTCCATAGATTTGTGCATTTCTGCTTGTCCGACAGTATCACGGTATTTATTTATATTTTTTTAATTGTTGTTCACTACTTTTGTTTTACCTCTCTTTTGGACATGGAGTTGTTCTGTGCTCCTTATGTTGTGATTATGTACTGGTTGCAGCATGTCTTCATGGATAGAGGATAGTTAGCACTTAAAGTAGCTGTAATGTCGTATATAAAACAGCTCGTTAAGACGACAAATGGATCCCTTTGTCACGGCCCGGGCGCATGTCAGCGCGCATTCATGTGGGCGCACCTCCGGGAGCGCGCCAGGCGCATGCCAGTACGGCTGCACTGAACACCTTCAATCAATCGCCGGCAATCAACACACCTGAAGTTGATGATGAGCCATGCCTTCATAAGCCGCCACAACCTGCTATCCCGGGCCAGAATATAGTTTCCTGTTCAGGACAGTAAGCCTCCACGTCAAGCTCTATGCGCACTCTTTTGCTCTCCGTGTTTTCTCCCCCGTCGTGTCTATTGTCTCGTGTCCTCCTTGTCGCCTCCCTGCAGCCTGCCTTCCGTTCCCAAGTCACGAGCTGTGTGTCTCGTCTCCCCGCGTTCCCTCTGGTTCCCTGGCTGCATCTTGGATCTCGGCTTTGACGCCTCTCTCCTCCCCTCGACCTCGCGCCTGCTCACGGGCCTCCGAGACAGCCTCACGCCTCTTGGACTTTCGCCTCTCGCTCAACAGTTCGGGTAACACACTACAGTTAATTCACACACATAGTCGCACACCACACACACATTTTGATTTGTCACACTCCATTTCCCTTGTTTATGTTACGATCCGCTGCCCGGATCAGAGTTTGTTTATGTTTGTGTCACGTGTTTTCAGCACCTTGAGTTTAGTTTGTTTCTGTTGCCATGACGGCAGATTGTACGCACCTGCCTCTGGTTAGTGTTCGGGACGCGCACCTGTTGCCCGGGCGCTAATCAGAGGGCTATTTAGTCTTTGCTCTGGCCTCACTCGGTCTGGCTTCGTAGTTTGTTCCCATACAACTGTTAACGACTACTTTGATTCTGCTAGCTTTTCACGCTATGCTATTTGTGCCTGCTAGCTCCCACGCTAGTCCTTTTGTTTTGCCTTTTGTGCTACGTGCATGTCTTTTTGTTTGTTCACCATATGATTTATATTTAAAATAAATCATTTTCCTACCTGCAAGCTGTGTCCGAAGCCGTCTGCATCCTTGGGAGAACCACACCCGCATCACTATGCGACCACGTCGTTTCAGTAGGAAGCCAGCAGAAAACAATTCTCCCGCACTGGCTAACGAGGAGTTGGACGAAGGTACGCTCATGGTGTTGCGAGCGATGGAAGCCGAGACGCTTCGCTATTCGACGGAGGAGAGGTCGAATCTCATGTGGGGACCTGGAGGCTCTCTTATCCCCATCGATTCCCTCTGGTCGGAAGACATCGCCGCTACACCGCAGTACCGTGCGCGCCGTCAAAGACGGAAGCCGGCCAGGAGGTCTTTCCCTCGCCGCCAAGACGCGCCGCTCCTGCAAACTCCTCCCCCGGACCGAAGCAAGCTACATTCAGCCCAAACTCCCCCTCCTCAGATGTTTGGCAACCCCATCGACCACTTCGCCAAAAAGTTCTCCGATTGGGCTGTAAGTCACATGGACAGTTGCAACAGTAATGTCATGTCATTGGCGCCTCCCGAAGAGGTAACTCCGCCCACTTCTGATGACATCATTGAACAAGATTTTTTTTTTCCATCTTCTAATTCTTTCTGTCAGCCAATACCAAATGACTTTCATTGTAAGATAAGACATTATCAGGACATTTTTATTAAGTGTAAGTCTAGTCAGTCACATTCTGATTTTCAGACTCCACCTCCAGTGACTTTGGTTCCGCCCCCAGTGACTATTGCTCCGCCCACTGCACATATTTGTTCCCCCTGTGCTCCCACCCAATCTCAAGTGGGGGATGATAATAGTCAATTTGGACAATTTGAAGAAGAGTATACCCCCCTCCATACCTACCCCCACCCACCCTTGAAGACAGTTCCAAACCGCAAAGAGCGCGTCTGGTATCCGCGTCTTGAGGGGGGGGCTAGTACTGGGAACTGTGCTAGTGCGGTGGCACAACTTCGGCGTGCTAAGCCGCAACCTCCTGCACGGCCACCGCCACCAGTTTTTCGGCGTGCTAAGCCGCAACCTCCTGCACGACCACCGCCACCAGTCTTTCGGCGTACTAAGCCGCAACCACCTGCACGGCCACCGCCACCAGTTTTTTGGCGTGCTAAGCGGCAACCTCCTGCACGACCACCGCCACCGGTTTTTCGGCGTGCTAAGCCGCAACCCCCTGCACGGCCACCGCCACCAGTCTTTCAGCGTGCTAAGCCGCAACCTCCTGCACGGCCACCGCCACCAGTCCTTTGGCCTGCTAAGCCACAACCGCCAGCTAGGCCACCTCCAGCTGCACCTCGGCTAGCACCTGTTCCTGCACCTCGGCTGACACACCAAGCTTCGTCTCCTGTACCTCCACCACGCCAAGCTCCACCATGCCAAGTTCCTCGGCTGGTTCCCACACCAGCGCCGGCTCCTCGGCTGGTTCCCACACCAGCGCCGGCTCCAAGGCTGGTTCCCACACCAGCGCCGGCTCCAAGGCTAGTTCCCACACCAGCGCCGGCTCCAAGGCTGGTTCCCACACCAGCGCCGGCTCCAAGGCTGGTTCCCACACCAGCGCCGGCTCCAAGGCTGGTTCCCACACCAGCGCCGGCTCCAAGGCTGGTTCCCACACCAGCGCCGGCTCCAAGGCTGGTTCCCACACCAGCGCCGGCTCCAAGGCTGGTTCCCACACCAGCGCCGGCTCCACGGCTGGTTCCCACACCAGCGCCGGCTCCACGGCTGGTACCCACACCAGCGCCGGCTCCACGGCTGGTACCCACACCAGCGCCGGCTCCACGGCTGGTACCCACACCAGCGCCGGCTCCACGGCTGGTACCAGAACCTGCACCTGCTCCACGGCTGGTACCAGAACCTGCACCTGCCTCCACGGCGACGTCGGCTCCTCCTGCCTCCACGGCGACGTCGGCTCCTCCTGCCTCCACGGCGACGTCGGCTCCTCCTGCCTCCACGGCGACGTCGGCTCCTCCTGCCTCCACGGCGACGTCGGCTCCTCCTGTTTCCACGGCGACGTCTGCTCTCTCCTCGTCTTCGTCTCAGCGACCTCGAGTGGTCTGGCTGCGCAAGCGGCGCTCTCGGAGGTTTGTTTATGGACGCCAGTGGCGCAAACAGCAGCGACACCCGAGACGTAGTCGTAGAACTCTCCGGCTGCTGAACTTCTGGCGCCACTCACGCCCACCTTCTCGGCAGCCACGAATGTCGCCACCTGACTCTTCCCCGGTGGATTCGGGGACACGTGGCCTGGCGACCCACCACCAAATCCTCCCTCCACCCTCCCTGGACTCTTGAACTGTTTCTTGTTTTTTGGGTTCTAGTTTTATTTCGTGTCAAGGGACATCTGGAATCTGTCCTTTAAGGGGGGGGTACTGTTACGATCCGCTGCCCGGATCAGAGTTTGTTTATGTTTGTGTCACGTGTTTTCAGCACCTTGAGTTTAGTTTGTTTCTGTTGCCATGACGGCAGATTGTACGCACCTGCCTCTGGTTAGTGTTCGGGACGCGCACCTGTTGCCCGTGCGCTAATCAGAGGGCTATTTAGTCTTTGCTCTGGCCTCACTCGGTCTGGCTTCGTAGTTTGTTCCCATACAACTGTTAACGACTACTTTGATTCTGCTAGCTTTTCACGCTATGCTATTTGTGCCTGCTAGCTCCCACGCTAGTCCTTTTGTTTTGCCTTTTGTGCTACGTGCATGTCTTTTTGTTTGTTCACCATATGATTTATATTTAAAATAAATCATTTTCCTACCTGCAAGCTGTGTCCGAAGCCGTCTGCATCCTTGGGAGAACCACATCCGCATCACTATGCGACCCAGTCGTTTCAGTTTATTAATATTAATATTTCTTATTTGTTTATATATATAAATAAATAGAGCTAATACGACGTTCCTCCTGTCTGTGCCGTCTCCTTCCTCCTGTGCACATAACACCCTTCATTTATTGCTACATCGACATTCACTGGTTTTGGGTTTTGTATTACATTTTTTTTTTGATTGTACTGTGCATGAGGGTTTTGCAAGTCAGAAGTGGGAAGCAGGTTAGTTCAGCATAATTGGCCACGTAACGAGCTAACCACACAGCTCGTACCCGCCACAAAGACCCCCATCACTGCTTTGTTTCCTCTGATAAAAAAACCCTTAATAAATACATTGAATTTACACAGCCTGTAATGGTAGGTGCATGCGCAACTTTGTGCGTTGCATGCTTTGCAACGTCATGTCAGTGCAGGAGTTGCACAGTCGTCCTTTCAACCTCACTTTATGGTGAATACATCAATCATTAATCATGTCATTATCAGATAATATCTGGGACATAACTCCGATAACGCTTGCACAGTACGGAACACAAGGATTCACATATGCACTTACGGCTCTTAATGACTGCGTTTATCCGTCAAAATGCTTTTTAAATAACGCCTTTTAGATGTGTTGGGTATGGATCTGTGCAGCAATACAATATTATAATATTACAACGAGGTTTGAAAGTTTCAAACAGCAAGGCGATGCATTTCAAGCAAGGGCACGAAGCTTTGCTCCCGTTTTCATTTCCCCCCAAGTGGTCGTCCATTATGAGGCCAACCAGTGGTGTATGGCGCCAATCATCCATGTGGCAATCAATTCATCGGTCGCCATGGAAACGACACAGGGCTGAATAGGAGATAAGTAGGGTGGCGCGCAGAGATTGCCGACACCTGCTCTCCTTCCTTCTTTCTCCATGTGCACATACTGTATTCAATAAAGTTCTTCACAAACACATGTGGGGCGTTATGTAACCGCGGCGGCGCACACGCCCAGCGAGTCCCAAACCAATCACGTGAGACCGACTTTACTCCTCTTTTAGTGTTTGAACATTTAAGTCTAATCTGCATTAGAAGGAGATACGCTTCAATAAAGCTGGGTGTACTCCAGCAGGAAAATACAGCATTACAATACTTTTTTGGATAACACCTTAGTATGGGGAACTTATTCACCATTAATTAGTTGATTATTAACATGCAAATTAGTAACATATTGGCTCTTAATTAGTCATTATTAAGTACTTATAAATGCCTTATTATGCACGGCCTTATTATACAACCAGTAAGCCAGTAACACTTTAGTATGGGGAACATATTCACCATTACTAATCCTAACCCTAACCTCAACCCTAACCCTCTAACCGTAACCCAAGTCTTTGTTACTTAGAATGCCAGCATGCACACATCGCACTGTATGGAATGGCCTCAATCTCGTTACCTTGCGTAATGACAATAAATCTGATTCTGATTCTGATTCTGATTCTGAATATGTTTCCCTAGTGTCCAAATAACTAGCCTAAATTAAGTCTTTGTTACTTAGTATATGTTCCCCATACCAAAGTGTTACCCTTTTTTGTTAGTGATATTCTTACCAGTAATGATGGTGTGGTATGATTAGGATGTACACAAAACCCAAAACCAGTGAAGTTGGCATGTTGTGTAAATCATAAATAAAAACAGAATACAATGATTTGCAAATCCTTTTCAACGTATAATCAATTGAATAGACTACAAAGACAAGAAAATTAACGATCGGACTGGAAAACGTTGTTATTTTTTGCAAATATTAGCTCATTTGGAATTTGATTGAGGAATGCTCATCAAACACTTATTTGGAACATCCCACAGGTGAACAGGCTAATTGGGAACAAGTGGGTGCCATGATTTGGTATTAAAGCAGCTTCCATGAAATGCTCAGTCATTCACAAACAAGGATGGGGTGAGGGTCACCACTTTGTGAACAAATGCGTGAGCAAATTGTTGAACAGTTTAAGAACAACATTTCTCAACCAGCTATTGCAAAGAATTTAGGAATTTCACCATCTACGGTCTGTAATATCATCAAAAGGTTCAGAGAATTTGGAAAAATCACTGCACGTAAGCGATGATATTACAGACCTTCGATCCCTCAGGCGGTACTGCATCAAAAAGCGAAATCGGTGTGTAAAGGATATCACAACATGGGCTCAGGAACACTTCAGAAAACCACTGTCAGAAACTACGGTTGGTCGCTACATCTGTAAGTGCAAGTTAAAACTCTACTATGCCAAGCGAAAACCATTTATCAACAACACCCAGAAACGCCGCCGGCTATGCTGGGCCCGAGCTCATCTAAGATGGATTGATGCAAAATGGAAAAGTGGTCTGTGGTCTGACGAGTCAACATTTCAAATTGTGTTTGGAAACTGTGTACGTCGTGTCTTCCGGACAAAAGAGGAAAATAACCATCCGGATTGTTATAGGCGCAAAGTTTAAAAGCCAGCATCTGTGATGGTGTGGGGTTGTATTAGTGCCCAAGACATAGGTAACATATACATCTGTGAAGGCACCATTAATGCTGAAAAGGTACATAAAGGTTTTGGAGCAACATATGTTGCCATCCAAGCAACGTTATCTTGGACGCCCCTGCTTATTTCAGCAAGACAATGCCGAGCCACGTGTTACAACAGCGTGGCTTCGTAGTAAAAGAGTGCGGGTACTAGACTATCCTGCCTGTAGTCCAGACCTGTCTCCCATTGAAAATGTGTGGCACAATATGAAGCCTAAAATACGACAACGGACTGTTGAACAACTTAAGCTGACAAAAAAACAAAAAAAACAAAAACAATGACTTGTGTGTTGTTTGGGAACAGTTGGTAAGGGTGTTGTACAGTAAACTTTCATGAACTCAACTCATCTTAATGTGTGCTTCTTAAATTTGTGTTGGACGTCTTAGATGAAGAGAGCAGGTATGATTTTGGTGTACAGAGTAAACAACTAAAAACTAAGGTTTTGGACATTGTTTTCTCTGAACGCATGCATTTGTCTAAATATACACACATTATTCTGGGTTTCTTGGACGTCGTCTTCATCACTAAAGGAAAAATAAAATCTGCAGGAGAGAATCCCCCTGCCATTTTAGTTATGTATTTTTTGGAGTGGTCAGCTTGAAGCGTCCCTCTGTCTCCGACTCCCTCGTTGTCATGGGACATGAGTGCATGTTTATTTTAATTGTGCTTCCTTTTTTTCATGTCCAGCTTTATCTTGCCTCTGATTGGCCAGTCCGTATTGTAATTTATCATAAGAACACCAACCCATCATCATGGATTTTCTTCATATGTATGGATGTTCTTATTCATCCAGGTCATTGTATTTTCTCCATATTTTCTGGCCTGGATTCTCAGTCCATTTTCTCTCTTTGTAGCTTGTAGCTCTGATAGCTACCTTGCTACATGGGTCTAAAAGTAGCTAAGCTACAGGAATCGCTACCTGTTCAAAAATTAGTGAAGCTACCGCTACTGGGAAATGTTGTTAAGCAAAGTAGCTTAGCTACATGTAGCTTGTTACTTACTGTTCATCAGTGTTAATTTCTATGTGTGCAAGCTGAGGCCTCACCTCCACCCTTAGGGGCAAATTCAGTGGATGACTGACAAGAGGCAACACTTAATTCCGCTAGAGGTAGCTCAAAAAGTTATTAGCCTATTTTATACAAATTTTCAGGAAATGTCAGAAATTAAATAGGGAACATGTCACGGCCCGGGCGCATGCCAATGCGCACTTATCTACTGTATGCGCCAGGCGCGTGTCAGTCCTGCTGCAACTGCAATCAATCACCAGCAATCAGCGCACCTGTGGTTGATCAGAGGTCCTGCCTTCTTAAGCCGGTGCAGACCTGCGTTCCGGGCCAGAACGTAATCATCTGTAAGCGATCCTTAGCTCTATGCAACCTTGCTCTCTCTCTTTGTGTTTTTCCCCTCCGTGTTTCATTGCGCGTTGTCATGTGTCATGTCGTTCCTGCAGCAAATCCCCGTTCCCGTTTGACGAGCTGTGCGTCTCGTCTTCCTCGTATGTTCCTCGCCCCGCTATAGCCCCCCGACTTCGTGCTTCCTCACGGACATTTGAGCCTGCCTTTCCCCTCCGGGACTTCCACTTCTCGCTCAACACTCCCGGTAACACACAACGGTTAATTCCACACACACTTTTGGATTTAGTCACACTCCATTCTCTAGTTTAGTTTATATTAGTATTGTTAATTGATATATATATATATAATAAATCATAGAGCTACTACGCCCCCTTGTGGTCTGTGCCGTCTACTCCCCCTGTACATAACAGAACAAGCGATTACATTTTAGGGTTGCGCTTCTACTTTTTTAGTAATAATAGTAGCACTTAAAAAGCATGATGATGAAAATGGCTACTACTAGTAATAGTAGTGGCCAGACACAACAAACTCCCTTCTTGTCTCTCATGGACACATATCAGTTGTTGTTGACTTTGGACTAGCGACTGCACAAACATCAAGGCCGCGGAACAGAGACACACTACGGGCTTACACACGAACATGCAACCACAAAAATATACGCCACACATACACACCCCACCCCCCCAACCCAACGCCCTCGACGCAAATCCCATAGGGCTGATGAATGGATGGTTACCGCCTGAGAGCTGCGGCCTATCATCATGACCTCGCACTCCCTTCCGTCTGTTGCTAGATATCTCGAAATGTACGTTGTAATATGTATATATGCTTTGCTATGGAGGTTTTTTCCCACTCCAGACTGGGACCCTTAGGAACCCAGTCTAGATTGTATTTTTTTACTCATCCTTCCCCAGCATTTTACCTTTTTCCCATCTTTTACGGGGCGCCTTGTGGCGACCCATCAGCGTTCCTGTTCTGTAACCCTGTACACTGTTTGTTTTGTCTAATCTTGAACGGGTTTGTGCTGAAAACAAAGTTTCGTTGTACTTGTGCAATGACAATAAAGACCTATCTATCTATCTAGTAATAATATCGGTCTAATTTTAATGTAATAATATTAGGTAAAAATATGTTACTCCGAGTCTGTGCAGCTAATGAAGGGACTGTAAGTGCTCCACAATGTGGACTGCACATGCGAGCAGACATTAAAGACTAATGAGCCTTTTGAGCGAGACGCATAGAGAACACATTTATCTTTGATAGAAAATGATTGTCCTTAGCGTGACAGCCTTGTCAGCGCGTGTAACAATTAACATGAGCGAGGGTCCAGCTGCACGACTACAATAAATGTACAGTATGTACGACTACCAAAATTCATCAAGAGGTCAACATCACTTCAAAAAAAAAGATAATTGTGTTATTTCACAGAACTGACAGCATGAGTACCTTTTATGGTGGACACATTTGTTTTAATAGTAGATTGTATTAAATATACACTGAAGGACGAACAAGTCCTCAGGGAGTTAAGACTACATAAAACATAATTGGATTCATATTTGTTTTGAATTTTTATGTTCAAATCTCTCAATCAAATTCAGTCCTAAATATGTGGAATTAACTACCAAAATACCTACAAAAGTTACACTTGATTCACTAACCCTTTTACAAAAAAGTTGATTATAGAGAACACTCAAACCCTTTATTTATTGAATCAAAAATATAAAAATGATTTGGTGCATTTGTGCAACAGTCCATCTTAGATGAGCTCGGGCACAGCGAAGCCGGTGGCGTTTCTGGGTGTTGTTGATAAATGGCTGTCGCTTTGCATAGTACATTTTTAACTTGCGCTTACGGATGTAGCGACCAACTGTGGTTACTGACAGGGGTTTTTCTGAAGTGATCCTGAGCCCATGTGGTGATATCCTTTACACACCGATGTTGTTTTTTTATGCAGTACCACCTGAGGCATCGAAGGTCCGTAATATCATCGCTTATGTGCAGTGATTTCGACAGATTCCCTGAACCTTTTGAGGTTAGGGTTACTGAAGTGTTCCTGAGCCCATGTGGTGATATCCTTTACACATTGATGTTGGTTTTTGATGCAGTACCGCCTGAGGCATCGAAGGTCCGTAATTTCATCGCTTACGTGCAGTGGTTTCTACAGATTTCCTGAACCTTTTGAGGTTAGGGTTAGGGTTAGAGTAGGGTTAGGGTTAGGTTTAGGGTTAGGATTAGAGTTAGGGTTGGGGTTGGGGTTGTCGTTAGGGTTAAGGTTAAGGTTAGGGTTGGGGTTAGGGTTTGGGTCTACACTGAAGGACGAACAAGTCCTCAGGGAGTTAAGACTGTCCATCCATCCATCCATCTTCTTCCGCTTATCCGAGGTCGGGTCGCGGGGGCAGCAGCCTAAGCAGGGAAGCCCAGACTTCCCTCTCCCCAGCCACTTCGTCCAGCTCTTCCTGTGGGACCCAGAGGCGTTCCCAGGCCAGCAGGGAGACATAGTCTTCCCAACGTGTCCTGGGTCTTCCCCGCGGCCTCCTACCGGTCGGACGTGCCCTAAACACCTCCCTAGGGAGGCGTTCGGGTGGCATCCTGACCAGATGCCCGAACCACCTCATCTGGCTCCTCTCAATGTGGAGGAGCAGCGGCTTTACTTTGAGCTCCTCCCGGATGGCAGAGCTTCTCACCCTATCTCTAAGGGAGAGCCCCGCCACCTCAGTGGCGCAAACCTCAGTCAGGACCCGTCCCCCCACCCGAAGGCGGTGGGAAGCTACCCTCTCGTCTACCGGGTTGAACTCCAACGTACAGGCTCTGAGCCAGGGGGAAACAAGAATTGCCACCCCAGCCCGTCGCCTCTCACTGCCGGCAACGCCAGAGTGGAAGAGAGTCCAACCCCTCTCGAGAGAACTGGTTCCAGAGCCCTTGCTGTGCGTCGAAGTGAGTCCGACTATATCTAGCCGGAACTTCTCCACCTCGCGCACTAGCTCAGGCTCCTTCCCCCCCAGCGAGGTGACGTTCCACGTCCCAAGAGCTAGCTTCTGTAGCCGAGGATCAGACCGCCAAGTGCCCTGCCCTCGGCTGCCGCCCAGCTCACATCGCACCCGACCTCTATGACCCCTGCTATGGGTGGTGAGCCCATTGGAGGGGGGACCCACGTTGCCTCTTCAGGCTGTGCCCGGCCGGGCCCCATGGGGACAGGCCCGGCCACCAGGCGCTCGCCATCGTGCCCCACCTCCGGGCCTGGCTCCAGAGGGGGGCCCCGGTGACCCGCGTCCGGGCAAGGGAAATCTGGGTTCCTTGTTTGTTTTCTTCATAGAGGTCTTCGAGCTGCTCTTTGTCTGATCCCTCACCTAGGACCAGTTTGTCTTGGGAGACCCTACCAGGGGGCATAAAGCCCCCGGACAACATAGCTCCTAGGATCATTGGGACACGCAAACTCCTCTACCACGTTAAGGTGGCAGCTCAGAGAGGAGAGTTAAGACTGTATAAAACATAATTGGATTCATATTTGTTTTTAATTTTTTTGCTCAAATCTCTCAATCAAATTCAGTCCTAAGTATGTGGAATTAAGTACCAAAATACCTACAAAAGTTACACTTGATTCACTAACCCTTTTACAAAAAAGTTGATTATAGAGAACACTCAAACCCTTAATTTATTGAATCAAAAATATAAAAAATTATTTGGTGCAATTTGTGCAACAGTCCATCTTAGATGAGCTCGGGCCCAGCGAAGCCGGCGGCGTTTCTGGGTGTTGTTGATAAATGGCTGTCGCTTTGCATAGTACAGTTTTAACTTGCGCTTACGGATGTAGCGACCAACTGTGGTTACTGACAGGGGTTTTTCTGAAGTGTTCCTGAGCCCATGTGGTGATATCCTTTACACACTGATGTTGGTTTTTGATGCAGTACCGCCTGAGGCATCGAAGGTCCGTAATATCATCGCTTACGTGCAGTGATTTCGACATATTCCCTGAACCTTTTGAGGTTAGGGTTACTGAAGTGTTCCTGAGCCCATGTGGTGATATCCTTTACACATTGATGTTGGTTTTTGATGCAGTACCGCTTGAGGCATCGATGGTCCGTAATATCATCGCTTACGTGCAGTGATTTCTACAGATTTCCTGAACCTTTTGAGGTTAGGGTTAGGGTTAGAGTAGGGTTAGGGTTAGGTTTAGGGTTAGGATTAGAGTTAGGGTTGGGGTTAGGGTTAAGGTTAAGGTTAAGGTTAGGGTCTACACTGAAGGACGAACAAGTCCTCAGGGAGTTAAGACTGTATAAAACATAATTGGATTCATATTTGTTTTGAATTTTTTTGCTCAAATCTCTCAATCAAATTCAGTCCTAAGTATTTGGAATTAACTACCAAAATATCTACAAAGGTTACACTTGATTCACTAACCCTTTTACAAAAAAGTTGATTATAGAGAACACTCAAACCCTTTATTTACTGAATCAAAAATATAAAAAATGATTTGGTGCATTTGTGCAACAGTCCATCTTAGATGAGCTCGGGCCCAGCGAAGCCGGCGGCGTTTCTGGGTGTTGTTGATATATGGCTGTCGCTTTGCATAGTACAGTTTTAACTTGCGCTTACGGATGTAGCGACCAACTGTGGTTACTGACAGGGGTTTTTCTGAAGTGTTCCTGAGCCCATGTGGTGATATCCTTTACACACTGATGTTGGTTTTTGATGCAGTACCGCCTGAGGCATCGAAGGTCCGTAATATCATCGCTTACGTGCAGTGATTTCAACAGATTCCCGAGAACCTTTTGAGGTTAGGGTTAGGGTTAGAGTAGGGTTAGGGTTAGGGTTAGAGTTAGGGTTGGGATTAGGGTTAGGGTCTACACTGAAGGTCGAGCAAGTCCTCAGGGAGTTAAGACTCTATAAAACATAACTGGATTCATATTTGTTTTGAATTTTTTTGCTCAAATCTCTCAATCTAATTCAGTCCTAAATATGTGGAATTAACTACCAAAATATCTACAAAGGTTACACTTGATTCACTAACCCTTTTACAAAAAAGTTGATTATAGAGAACACTCAAACCCTTTATTTATTGAATCAAAAATATAAAAATGATTTGGTGCATTTGTGCAACAGTCCATCTTAGATGAGCTCGGGCCCAGCGAAGCCGGCGGCGTTTCTGGGTGTTGTTGATAAATGGCTGTCGCTTTGCATAGTACAGTTTTAACTTGCGCTTACGGATGTAGCGACCAACTGTGGTTACTGACAGGGGTTTTTCTGAAGTGTTCCTGAGCCCATGTGGTGATATCCTTTACACACTGATGTTGGTTTTTGATGCAGTACCGCCTGATGCATCGAAGGTCCGTAATATCATCGCTTACGTGCAGTGATTTCGACAGATTCCCTGAACCTCTTGAGGTTAGGGTTACTGAAGTGTTCCTGAGCCCATGTGGTGATATCCTTTACACACTGATGTTGGTTTTTGATGCAGTACCGCCTGAGGCATCGAAGGTCCGTAATATCATCGCTTACGTGCAGTGATTTTGACAGATTCCCTGAACCTTTTGAGGTTAGGGTTACTGAAGTGTTCCTGAGCCCATGTGGTGATATCCTTTACACATTGATGTTGGTTTTTGATGCAGTACCGCTTGAGGCATCGACGGTCCGTAATATCATCACTTACGTGCAGTGGTTTCTACAGATTTCCTGAACCTTTTGAGGTTAGGGTTAGGGTTAGAGTAGGGTTAGGGTTAGGTTTAGGGTTAGGATTAGAGTTAGGGTTGGGGTTGGGGTTAGGGTTAAGGTTAAGGTTAAGGTTAGGGTTAGGGTCTACACTGAAGGACGAACAAGTCCTCAGGGAGTTAAGACTGTATAAAACATATTGGATTCATATTTGTTTTGAATTTTTTTGGGGTTACTGAAGTGTTCCTGAGCCCATGTGGTGATATCCTTTACACATTGATGTTGGTTTTTGATGCAGTACCGCTTGAGGCATCGAAGGTCCGTAATATCATCGCTTAAGTGCAGTGATTTCTACAGATTTCCTGAACCTTTTGGGGTTAGGGTTAGGGTTAGGGTTAGAGTAGGGTTAGGGTTAGGTTTAGGGTTAGGGTTAGAGTTAGGGTTGGGGTTAGGGTTAGGGTCTACACTGAAGGATGAACAAGTCCTCAGGGAGTTAAGACTGTATAAAACATAATTGGATTCATATTTGTTTTGAATTTTTTTGCTCAAATCTCTCAATCAAATTCAGTCCTAAGTATGTGGAATTAACTACCAAAATATCTACAAAAGTTACACTTCATTCACTAACCCTTATACAAAAAAGTTGATTATAGAGAACACTCAAACCCTTTATTTATTGAATCAAAAATATAAAAAATTATTTGGTGCATTTGTGCAACAGTCCATCTTAGATGAGCTCGGGCCCAGCGAAGCCGGCGGCGTTTCCGGGTGTTGTTGATAAATGGCTTGGGCTTTGCATAGTACAGTTTTAACTTGCGCTTACGGATGTAGCGACCAACTGTGGTTACTGACAGGGGTTTTTCTGAAGTGTTCCTGAGCCCATGTGGTGATATCCTTTACACATTGATGTTGGTTTTTGATGCAGTACCGCTTGAGGCATCGAAGGTCCGTAATATCATCGCTTACGTGCAGTGATTTTTACAGATTCCCTGAACCTTTTGAGGTTAGGGTTAGGTTTAGAGTAGGGTTAGGGTTAGGGTTAGGATTAGGGTTAGAGTTGGGGTTGGGGTTAGGGTTAAGGTTGGGGTTAGGGTCTACACTGAAGGACGAACAAGTCCTCAGGGAGTTAAGACTGTATAAAACATAATTGGATTCATATTTGTTTTGAATTTTTTTGCTCAAATCTCTCAATCAAATTCAGTCCTAAGTATGTGGAATTAACTACCAAAATATCTACAAAAGTTACACTTCATTCACTAACCCTTTTACAAAAAAGTTGATTATAGAGAACACTCAAACCCTTTATTTATTGAATCAAAAATATAAAAAATTATTTGGTGCAATTTGTGCAACAGTCCATCTTAGATGAGCTCGGGCCCAGCGAAGCCGGCGGCGTTTCTGGGTGTTGTTGATATATGGCTGTCGCTTTGCATAGTACAGTTTTAACTTGCGCTTACGGATGTAGCGACCAACTGTGGTTACTGACAGGGGTTTTTCTGAAGTGTTCCTGAGCCCATGTGGTGATATCCTTTACACACTGATGTTGGTTTTTGATGCAGTACCGCCTGATGCATCGAAGGTCCGTAATATCATCGCTTACGTGCAGTGATTTCGACAGATTCCCTGAACCTTTTGAGGTTAGGGTTACTGAAGTGTTCCTGAGCCCATGTGGTGATATCCTTTACACATTGATGTCGGTTTTTGATGCAGTACCGCCTGAGGCATCGAAGGTCCGTAATATCATCGCTTACGTGCAGTGATTTCTACAGATTTCCTGAACCTTTTGAGGTTAGGGTTAGGGTTAGAGTAGGGTTAGGGTTAGGTTTAGGGTTAGGGTTAGAGTTAGGGTTGGGGTTAGAGTTAGGGTCTACACTGAAGGATGAACAAGTCCTCAGGGAGTTAAGACTGTATAAAACATAATTGGATTCATATTTGTTTTGAATTTTTTTGCTCAAATCTCTCAATCAAATTCAGTCCTAAGTATGTGGAATTAACTACCAAAATATCTACAAAAGTTACACTTCATTCACTAACCCTTATACAAAAAAGTTGATTATAGAGAACACTCAAACCCTTTATTTATTGAATCAAAAATATAAAAAATTATTTGGTGCATTTGTGCAACAGTCCATCTTAGATGAGCTCGGGCCCAGCGAAGCCGGCGGCGTTTCCGGGTGTTGTTGATAAATGGCTTGGGCTTTGCATAGTACAGTTTTAACTTGCGCTTACGGATGTAGCGACCAACTGTGGTTACTGACAGGGGTTTTTCTGAAGTGTTCCTGAGCCCATGTGGTGATATCCTTTACACATTGATGTTGGTTTTTGATGCAGTACCGCCTGATGCATCGAAGGTCCGTAATATCATCGCTTACGTGCAGTGATTTCGACAGATTCCCTGAACCTTTTGAGGTTAGGGTTAGGGTTAGAGTAGGGTTAGGGTTAGGGTTATGGTTAGGGTCTACGTTACGGACCGTGGATGGGGAAATCTCTAAATTCCTTGCAATAGCCCGTTGAGAAAGGTTGTTCTTAAACTGTTGGACAATTTGCTCACGCAGTTGTTCACAAGGTGGTGACCCTCGCCCCATCCTTGTTTGTGAATGACTGAGCATTTCATGGAAACTGCTTTAATACCTAATCATGGCACCCACCTGTTCCCAATTAGCCTGTTCACCTGTGGGATTTTTTTGCCACTTGTGCCAGCTTTTTTTAAACATGTTGCAGGCATCAAATTCCAACTGAGCTAATATTTGCAAAAAATAACAAAAGTTTTCCAGTTCAAATGTTAATTATCTTGTCTTTTGCAGTCTATTCAATTGCTGATGTGGCCGAGTGGCCTTATGGAGGGAGTCAGGGTCAAAGACAGATAGAGAAGGGAAAGAGAGGACGGGTGAAAGGGCTCCGGGCGGAGGAGAGCCGGTTGAGGTTTAACGACAGCCAGGCCGGCCCAGGCGCCGCTGCTGGCTCAACTATTGCATGTCTACATCAGTGAAAGGTTAGCATAAACAGTAGTGACAGCTCTGCCACTCGGCTCCCAGCGCCGGGGCTTTACTCATAGCATAGGGGGGAGATGTTGGAGGAGGAGGACACCATGGAGCCAGTGATGGAGACAGACAGAGGACAAAGAGAGAGAGAGAGAAGCGAGGAACCAGACCCCCCCCCCCCAAAAAAAAGTGTAACGTGACTGACTTTGGACATGGAGCTTTTAAGGGATGATGCGATGCTGAATCATTAGTCCTGCAGACATGGTGCTTGTCACACAACCCACTTGGAGAGGTTGACAAGAGGACACCACTACACGCATTTACTTAAAATAACTGCACATGACGCTGGCACTAATGTACACACTAAAAAAATGTTGGGTTAAAAAATGACCCAATTTTAACCCAACTGCTGGTTCAGAAAAGGACAAACCCCTTATTTGAGTTATTTCAACTCAACATTTTGGGTTAGTTTTTCAACCCAACTTTTGGGTTGAATTATTTAACCAAAAAGTTGAGTTATGATAACTTAATGTTGGGTTATTCCCAACCAAACTATTGGATTACATTATTTAACCAAAACGTTGAGTTATTTGAACTCAATATTTTGGGCTAGTTTTTTCAACACAACTTTTGTGTTCAATTATTTAACCAAAAAGTTGAGTTATGATAATTAATGTTGGGTTATTCCCAGCCATATTGGGTTAAATTATTTAACCCAAAAGTTGAGTTATTTGAACTCAACATTTTGGGTTAGTTTTTTCAACACAACTTTTGTGTTCAATTATTTAACCAAAAAGTTGAGTTATGATAACTTAATGTTGGGTTATTCCCAACCAAACTACACTGTAAAAACTCTTTCAGTGGTATTGTCCATTCTACTTTATTTTTAAAAGTATATTTATTCCAATAAATCAATTTATTTTTATTTTTAGAGTTTTTGAGTTATCTATAAGTAAAAAGTGTGAATATTTTCGTAACTTACTTTTTTATGTGATAAAATTAATTTTATTGGACTTCCAACATAAATTGATTTAGCAAAACTCAGTTCAAAGGTTTATATCAGACCTAAAACGTCAGGACCCGCCCACCTGCATGCAGCTGTGGAAGAACAAGCCCAGACACGTTTCTTCACGGAGCCCAAGGAAAACACTTTACCGAACTCATTCAATTTATATTGTTAAAAGTCAGTATTTGCCAGGATTTAAATGTATACATTTTCAAAAGCATGGTTCAATGTTATATTTAGTTTACCGACCGCCATTTCGAATGTACTCTTACCTTCAACAGCTCATTAACTTCAACCAAACATTGTTTATAGCTGTGAAGTTTATAATTAGCGTTTTTTTTGCGTGGTAGTTTAATATTTTATTCTTCAGTTTATAAGCAGCCACATTAAAGCTGCTTAACTAGCTTGCATTCAAAGTTGCTAGCAGCTAGCTAGGTACACTTGACAGAGCTATCTGAAGCCCCCTCAGACCTGCTGTCCATGCACACTCCTAGGCAAAACGCTACTCTTGTAAGAATAACACTCATTGTGTAAGTCTCAATCTCAACACCCCCCCCCCCCCCAAAAAATAATTTCACCAGTAGTCACCATTTAAAGGTTAATTTTTCAAATTTTTCTTCCGTGGGGGCATGCCCCCGGACCCCCTACTGTTGCTAGGTTACCAACTTAGACCACCGTGGCTACAAAAAAATCTAGAGGAAATATTGCAAATGAGTATATTAGGGTGTAAAAAAAAAACCGATATAAAGGGCTCTCATCAGGCTTATATATCCAAGAGGTTAGACATGAACCATAACTTGTCTTTTTTGTTCTCTCTCTCCAATGACAGATGGGATGGCCCTGTAAGTTGTGCAGCACTGTTGTACCAACCAAGAGTGACATTTTAAAGCATTACAGACTGCACCATGGGACCTTTGGACACAGCCATTCCTTGCCTTGCATTCATGTAGGTTGCCCATGCTCTTATACATCCCTTCGCTCTCATCTGTCAAGATGCTAGACTTCTCCTCTCTGACACCACCGCCAGAGTCTAGCTCCACTCCCACCACGTTACTGGCCTTCTCTACCAACTTGTCCAGTCTGTTTGCGTCCCTCGCTCTCAGCCCGCTGCCCCAGCAGGCCACGGCGTACAAGAAGGCGCCTGCCACCACCAACTCGTAGAACATCTTCTATTCTATTCTATTCTATTATCATTCTATTTTTCCTGACCAAGTTTCCATTGTGACTTGGACATGACATACCGTATTTTCCGCACCATAAGGCGCCCTGGGTTAAAAGCCGCGCCTTCAATGAACGGCATATTTCAAAACTTTGTCCACCTATAAGCTGCCCGGTGTTGTAAGCCGCATCTAACTGCGCTAAAGGAATGTCAAAAAAACAGTCAGATAGGTACTAGACTCACTTTTTGCCTGAAAATGTATACTAATACCCTTAATATCAGTAACGGTCAACATTTGCTGTCTTACAGATTAATGAAGTGTCCAAAGGTGCACTGCTGTTCCACTGGAATCAACATTTATGTCACAACTGGACAGGTACACTCCAAAACTCCTGGAGCTCTTCAGTGCAAAAGGAGGAGTGATTGCAGCGCATCAAGAACTTGTTGATGGAACTGATACAGGTGAGTTAAAAGTGGTTTAAAAGTTTAAACTGAATCTGTAATCATGCTCTAATAACGGTATCACAGATTTGGAGTAAAATTGCCAACAAAATTCATTTATTTATTATTATTCTCCTAACTCTAGGACCCAAGTGCCTCTGCAGTGAAGAAGAGAGATGTGACTGTGAGATGCCTCATAGAGTACATGGAGAGAGTGGACAGGAGCTAATCTCTGACTACTGTAAGTATTGTTTAAAAGCAGGTTTGGATCAGTCTGATGTACAAGCTTAAATTGGGTTTACTTTTATGTGAACTGACTGAACCAGTAGTTGTCAGGTGGAGGTCGAGCATGCAGCTAGTTGGCAAGAGCCCCAGGATAGCCAATTAGCATAGCACCACAGAGTGATGCCTTTCTGTCTTGTGTTTCTGTTTCCCTAAAAAAACAATGCAAACAAAAAATACTCCCCTTAAAACAAGAATTAAAACATTTACTATATATATATATATATATATATATATATATATATATATATATATAGCATATTACTGTTTGTTTCCCATCCATCCATTTTCTACCGCTTATTCCCTTTTGGGGTCGCGGGGGGTGCTGGAGCCTATCTCAGCTACAATCGGGCGGAAGGCGGGGTACGCCCTGGACAAGTCGCCACCTCATCGCAGGGCCAACACAGATAGACAGACAACATTCACACACTAGTGTTGCCAATCAACCTATCCCCAGGTGCATGTCTTTGGAGGTGGGAGGAAGCCGGAGTACCCGGAGGGAACCCACGCAGTCACGGGGAGAACATGCAAACTCCACACAGAAAGATCCCGAGCCCGGGATTGAACCCAAGACTATTCAGGACCTTCGTATTGTGAGGCAGATGCACTAACCCCTCTTCCACCGTGCTGCCCTTACTGTTTGTTTGTTTGTTTTAATTTCTGGTGGTTCTAGTCAGGTTTTTTATATGCAAATTAGAAATGCCAATAAGAAACATGTGGCTGGAAATGCATCTATTGTACCAAGTTTAATGTACAAGATCTCAAATTAGAATTCAAAAGTTTTCAAAATGGTGTTCACAAAAGTAATCATTATCTGAATTAAATCACACAACTTAGATTACTGTAAATATAAATTTGGATGTTTGTTTTTTTAATTACTGTTTTTGTATCTCAAAGGGAACTGCAGAGACCACTGTTCATGAGGTCTTGGAAATAAAGAATATGAGCATCTACATCTGTCGTGAGCCAAATGCAGTAGGAATCATCATTGAGGGAGTACCAGTCCTTACTCATCTTGGAAACCTGGCCAAAGCATGCTGCCTGCTTCTAGGGTTGACGTATGCACTTAATCTTGAGTATCCATCCAAACTTTCCAAAACATTTGAGGTGTTTCAAAGACTTTTTGTGGGACTTGACACACTGCGCCCAAAACCAACCCCCAAATTCATGACTCTCAAAAACAAGCTTCTAGCTTAGGCAGTGAGCCATGACTGTCAGCTTGCACTTTTGAACAGCTATTTTCTTGTGTCTGTTCAAAATCATTATACATTGTTCATTGAGTGGAATTCTTCAGAATGTTGTAACGGTTTGTCCTGTTCAGGTTTTTTACAAAGCTCCAGGTCATCGTTTCTGGTGTGTAAATTGAGTTTTTTTATGTTTTATACACACTAAATTGCCCCACTGTGAAGTTCCAGCTGGTCAGAAGGAGGGATCTGTGAGTTGTTTAAGTTAAAATGTTTCAAAATATACACACTGAAAGACACTACAGTGAAGGTGTTCTGCTTGTGAATTGTTACAGAAGTACAGATAATCTTAATGTTAAATTGTTTTAGCAAGAAACTGTACTGTGAATGTTTTAAGTAAAACTTGAGATGCTGAGGTCATGCATTCTTTTATGCACTAAATACTGATGTTCTTGACTGTTAATACTGTCCAGCTTATTGACAGGTTTGGATATGGCTTGTGAAAATGTTTTCATATGTATACGGTTAAAAAAAGAAAACTACTGTGAAGGTGTTCTATACAGCACTTTAAAAAGTTGAGGTCATGCATTCTATGCACTAAATATGGATGTTGACTGTTCATACTGTCCAGCTCATTGCCACTGTTTTTATATGGTAATGATTTAATAAAGGTTGGAATTTGATATGTCTTGATTTTTTTTATTGTTATTCTAAGTAATTATTTTAAGCAGTTTCCATTTTCAAAACAAAGAAAGGGTAAGTTGGTCAAAATTAATAAAATTGAGTACAAAAATTATTTTTTCATTTAAATGTTACTTATTTTAATTAAGTCTTGTGTGTTTAATATGCTGATGTTTTTTTACATTGATTTTACTCAATTTCTTGGCTTTTTCTGTAAACGCAACTTAATCTTTTTGCATTAATCGAAATGCATATTATTAAGTTCTACTTACTCAAAATACCAATTAGTTGACTAAACTAACAAAAATTGCTTGGAAAATGTTGCCTTATTTTTATTGAGTTAGATCTAGGCAACAGTTTTTACAGTGTATTGGGTTAAATTATTTAACCCAAAAATTGAGTTATTTGAACTCAACATATTGGGTTAGTTTTTTCAAAACAACTTTTGCGTTCAATTATTTAACTAAAAAGTTGAGTTATGATAACTTAATGTTGGGTTATTCCCAACCAAATTATTGAGTTAAACTATTTAACCCAAAAGTTGAGTTACGCTAAGTCAATGTTGGTTGATTCATAACCCAACTTTTGGGTTGAATTCATTTAACACAAAAGTTGAGTGATGCTCACTACAATGTTGGGTTATTCCTAACCCAACCATTGGGTTAAATTATTTACCCCAAAAGTTTGGTTCTTTTAACTCAACATTTTGGGTTATTTTTTCAACCCAACTTTTGTGTTGAACTATTTAACCAAAAAGTTGAGTTATGATAACTTAATGTTGGGTTATTCCCAACCAAACTATTGGGTTGAATTATTTAACCCAAAAGTTTAGTTATTTAAACTCGACAGGTTGGGTTGGTTTTGTCAACCCGACTTTTGCGTTGAATTATTTCACCAAAAAGTTGAGTTATGATAACTTAATGTTGGATTATTCCCAACCAAACTATTGGGCTATATTATTTAACCCAAAAGTTTAGTTCTTTTAACTCAACACTTTGGGTTAATTTTTTTCAACCCAACTTTTGTGTTTATCTATTTAACCAAAAAGCTGAGTTATGATAACTTAATGTTGGGTTATTCCCAACCAAACTATTGGGTTAAATTATTTAACCCAAAAGTTTTGTTTTTTTAACTCAACATGTTGGGTTAGTTTTTTCAACCCAACTTTTGCGTTGAATTATTTCACCAAAAAGTTGAGTTATGATAACTTAATGTTGGGTTATTCCCAACCAAATTATTGGGTTAAATTATTTAACCCAAAAGTTTAGTTATTTTAACTCGACATGTTGGGTTAGTTTTTTCAACCCAACTTTTGCGTTGAATTATTTAACCAAAAAGTTGAGTTATGATAACTTAATGTTGGGTTATTCCCAACCAAACTATTGGGTTAAATTATTTAACCCAAAAGTTTTGTTTTTTTAACTCAACATGTTGGGTTAGTTTTTTCAACCCAACTTTTGCGTTGAATTATTTCACCAAAAAGTTGAGTTATGATAACTTAATGTTGGGTTATTCCCAACCAAATTATTGGGTTAAATTATTTAACCCAAAAGTTTAGTTATTTTAACTCGACATGTTGGGTTAGTTTTTTCAACCCAACTTTTGCGTTGAATTATTTAATCAAAAAGTTGAGTTATGATAACTTAATGTTGGGTTATTCCCAACCAAACTATTGGGTTAAATTATTTAACCCAAAAGTTGAGTTATCCTAACTCAGTGTTGGATGATTCATAACCCAACTATTGGGTTGAATTCATTTAACACAAAAGTTGAGTTATGCTCACTACAATGTTGGGTTATTACAAACCCAACCATCGGGTTATATTTTTTACCCCAAAAGTTTGGTTATTTTAACTCAACACTTTGGGTTAATTTTTTCAAACAAACTTTTGCGTTGAATTATTTAACCAAAAAGTTGAGTTATGATAACTTAATTTTGGGTTATTCCCAACTAAACTATTGGGCTAGACTATTTAACCCAAAAGTTGAGTTACGGTAACTCAATGTTGGGTTATTCCAAACCCAACCATTGGGTTGTGCAATTTAGTGCTCCTTGACCAAATTGTTGGTTAAACATTATACATTTTACTGCTGGTTTGTCCTACTCCGTCCTAACTACTGATCAAAATGATTTTCATTCCATTAAAATATACTCAAAAGCAAGATATGAGTGACACATTTTTTTTTACAAGAATTGCCATGTATGGTCATAGTTGTCACGGCGGAGTCGCATTTTATTGCGTGGATCGTTCTCCTAGGGTGCAGATGGGACTCTGGAGGCAAAGTGCAGGTAAGGAAATTATTTATTGTCCATAAACCATGCGGGATACGAACGAAAGAGCACCAGCATGCCGATAGCACGGGAAGCTAACGGAATAGCGAACAAGAAAAGCTTATCATGTAAACAGGCAAACAAAAAGGCGAAGCTTAGCTCAGGAATCAAATCAGTAGCTGTCGTAACTGTTGCGTGGAAGCAAATAAGAAAGCCAGACTGAGTGTGGCGAAAAGCAGGGAATAAGTAGCTCTCTGATTACTGCCCAGGAGCAGGTGAGCGTTCCGAACACTAATCAGAGGCAGGTGAAAACAATCTGCAGTCATGGCAACTAAAACACAAACCCCAGGGGTGCTCAAAACAGGAACTAAGGGAGTCAAAAACTAAAGGAAGAATAGAATAGAAAAGAATAGAATGGACTTTATTGTCATTATATTTGCATATTACGAGATTAAGGACTCCAATTTAAGGTGCGGTAGTGGGAACAAATATGGGGTAAAAATAGATTACACAAGAGGTAATAAAGAAAAAAACTAAGAATTGAAATAAACAAACTACTATGCAATACAAATAATAAGCAATCCTGTATAATATACAAAACACTATACAAATACAAAATACTGTACAATACACAGAACAAGACCCAAGTACCGGAGTAATAAATAACAATCAGTTTCGGATGTATTGCACTCGAAGGGTAATATTGCACAATAGGGTATTAGGGTAGGATATTGTATAGGGGTGAATTATTATTATAAGTTCGATCATGATCACTATTGTCATGATCCGGCCAGTGGATCATGACAGTATTAGTTCTATACAGCATGCTCAAATATTTTCATGTACATAAGATGTGTGATTGTAAATAATGTTAATGAGATTAATTCTTGATAAAATTCCCTTCAAGAAAAAATGACTTTTAATTTAAAAAAAAAAGCCTTTTACCCAAAAATGCGTTACTCATTGAAAAACAACCCAAAAATGGTTCATCGTTTTTAAAACCCAGAAATTGAGTTAAAATATTACCCTTATAACCCCAAAAATGGATTGCTCTTCATAAAAATAACTCAAAAATGTAACCCAAGTCATAAATTGGGTTATCTTATTTTTATTGGAATATTTTTCAATTTACTTTTTAAATTCGATCTGAATTCTGTACACTGCTGCTGGAATTTTTCATTTTCCTGAGGGAACTCTCCTGAAGGAATCATCCATCCATCTTCTTCCGCTTATCCGAGGTCGGGTTGCGGGGGCAGCAGCCTAAGCAGGGAAGCCCAGACTTCCCTCTCCCCAGCCACTTCGTCCAGCTCTTCCCGGGGGATCCCGAGGCGTTCCCAGGCCAGCCGGGAGACAAAGTCTTCCCAGCGTGTCCTGGGTCTTCCCCGTGGCCTCCTACCGGTCGGACATGCCCTAAACACCTCCCGAGGGAGGCGATCGGGTGGCATCCTGACCAGATGCCCGAACCACCTCATCTGGCTCCTCTCGATGTGGAGGAGCAGCGGCTTTACTTTGAGCTCCCCCCGGATGACAGAGCTTCTCACCCTATCTCTAAGGGAGAGCCCTGCCACCCGGCGGAGGAAACTCATTTCGGCCGCTTGTACCCGTGATCTTGTCCTTTCGGTCATAACCCAAAGCTCATGACCATAGGTGAGGATGGGAACGTAGATCGACCGGTAAATTGAGAGCTTTGCCTTCCGGCTCAGCTCCTTCTTCACCACAACGGATCGATACAGCGTCCGCATTACTGAAGATGCCGCACCGATCCGCCTGTCGATCTCACGATCCACTCTTCCCTCACTCGTGAACAAGACTCCGAGGTACTTGAACTCCTCCACTTGGGTCAGGGTCTCCTCCCCAACCCGAAGATGGCATTCCACCCTTTTCCGGGCGAGAACCATGGACTCGGACTTGGAGGTGCTGATTCTCATCCCAGTCGCTTCACACTCGGCTGCGAACCGATCCAGCGAGAGCTGAAGATCCTGGCCAGATGAAGCCATCAGGACCACATCATCTGCAAAAAGCAGAGACCTAATCCTGCAGCCACCAAACCAGATCCCCTCAACGCCTTGACTGCGCCTAGAAATTCTGTCCATAAAAGTTATGAACAGAATCGGTGACAAAGGGCAGCCTTGGCGGAGTCCAACCCTCACTGGAAACGTGTCTGACTTACTGCCGGCAATGCGGACCAAGCTCTGACACTGATCATACAGGTAGCGGACCGCCAAAATCAGACAGTCCGATACCCCATACTCTCTGAGCACTCCCCACAGGACTTCCCGAGAGACACGGTCGAATGTCTTCTCCAAGTCCACAAAACACATGTAGACTGGTTGGGCAAACTCCCATGCACCCTCAAGGACCCTGCCGAGAGTATAGAGCTGGTCCACAGTTCCACGACCAGGACGAAAACCACACTGTTCCTCCTGAATCCGAGATTCGACTATCCGGCGTAGCCTCCTCTCCAGTACACCTGAATAGACCTTACCGGAAAGGCTGAGGAGTGTGATCCCACGATAGTTAGAACATACCCTCCGGTTCCCCTTCTTAAAGAGAGGAACCACCACCCCGGTCTGCCAATCCAGAGGTACCGCCCCCGATGTCCACGCGATGCTGCAGAGTCTTGTCAACCAAGACAGCCCCACAGCATCCAGAGCCTTAAGGAACTCCGGGCGGATCTCATCCACCCCCGGGGCCTTGCCACCGAGGAGCTTTTTAACTACCTCAGCAACCTCAGCCCCAGAAATAGAAGAGCCCACCACAGATTCCCCAGGCACTGCTTCCTCATAGGAAGACGTGTTGGTGGGATTGAGGAGGTCTTCGAAGTATTCCCTCCACCGATCCACAACATCCGCAGTCGAGGTCAGCAGAACACCATCCTCACCATACACGGTGTTGATAGTGCACTGCTTCCCCTTCCTGAGGCGGCGGATGGTGGTCCAGAATCGCTTCGAAGCCGTCCGGAAGTCGTTTTCCATGGCCTCCCCGAACTCCTCCCATGTTCGAGTTTTTGCCTCCGCAACCGCTGAAGCCGCACACCGCTTGGCCTGTCGGTACCTGTCCGCTGCCTCAGGAGTCCTATGAGCCAAAAGAACCCGATAGGACTCCTTCTTCAGCTTGACGGCATCCCTCACCGCCGGTGTCCACCAACGGGTTCTAGGATTACCGCCACGACAGGCACCAACTACCTTGCGGCCACAGCTCCAATCAGCTGCCTCGACAATAGAGGCGCAGAACATGGTCCACTCGGACTCAATGTCCAGCACCTCCCTCGTGACATGTTCAAAGTTCTTCCGGAGGTGGGAATTGAAACTCTCTCTGACAGGAGACTCTGCCAGACGTTCCCAGCAAACCCTCACAATGCGTTTGGGCCTGCCAGGTCTGTCCGGCATCCTCCCCCACCATCGCAGCCAACTCACCACCAGGTGGTGATCGGTTGAAAGCTTCGCCCCTCTCTTCACCCGAGTGTCCAAAACATGAGGCCGCAAATCCGATGACACAACTACAAAGTCGATCATGGAACTGCGGCCTAGGGCGTCCTGGTGCCAAGTGCACATATGGACACCCTTATGTTCGAACATGGTGTTCATTATGGACAATCTGTGACGGGCACAAAAGTCCAATAACAGAACACCACTCGGGTTCAGATCCGGGCGGCCATTCTTCCCAATCACGCCTCTCCAGGTTTCACTGTCGCTGCCAACATGAGCATTGAAGTCCCCCAGTAGAACGAGGGAATCACCCGGGGGAGCACTCTCAAGTACTCCCTCGAGCGAATCCAAAAAGGGTGGGTACTCTGAGCTGCGGTTTGGCGCGTAAGCGCAAACCACAGTCAGGACCCGTCCCCCCACCCGAAGGCGGAGGGAAACTACCCTCTCGTCCACCGGGTTGAACTCCAACGTGCAAGCTCTGAGCCGGGGGGCAACAAGAATTGCCACCCCAGCCCGTCGCCTCTCATTGCCGGCAACGCCAGAGTGGAAGAGAGTCCATCCCCTCTCGAGAGAACTGGTTCCAGAGCCCTTGCTGTGCGTCGAAGTGAGTCCGACTATATCTAGCCGGAACTTCTCAACCTCGCGCACTAGCTCAGGCTCCTTCCCCCCCAGCGAGGTGACGTTCCACGTCCCAAGAGCTAGCTTCTGTAGCCGAGGATCGGACCGCCAAGTGCTCTGCCGTCGGCTGCCGCCCAGCTCACAATGCACCCAACCTCTATGGCCCCTGCTATGGGTGGTGAGCCCATTGGAGGGGGGACCCACGTTGCCTCTTCGGGCTGTGCCCGGCCGGGCCCCATGGGGACAGGCCCTGCCACCAGGCACTCGCCATCGTGCCCCACCTCCGGGCCTGGCTCCAGAGGGGGGCCCCGGTGACCCGCGTCCGGGCGAGGGAAATCTGGGTCCTTTGTTTTTATTCGTCATGGAGGTCTTCGAGCTGCTCTTTGTCTGATCCCTCACCTAGGACCAGTTTGTCTTGGGAGACCCTACCAGGGGGCATAAAGCCCCCGGACAACATAGCTCCTAGGATCATTGGGACACGCAAATTCCTCTACCACTGTAAGGTGGCAGCTCAGAGAGGAGCCTGAAGGAATCAATAAAGTACTATCTATCTATCTATCTATCTATCTATCCATCTATCTATCTATCTATCAATCAAAAAAAAAACCAGCATTTTTTTAGAGTGTAGAAACCAGCGGAGACAACATTAGTACGATAGCCGTGTCAAAAAAAACATGTTTTCAATTAAAGTGTTTATTTAATTTTTCTATTATTGTAGACATACCCAGCAGGCACATTACATTGATACAACATTGATTACTATTGCAATTCTCTTTTCACTCTCTTCAACAAGTCAACACTAAAGAGACTTCAGACTGTACAAAATGCGGCTGCCAGACTTTTAACCGGTGCACCCAGAACAGCCTGTATCACCCCCATTTTACCTAGTCTTTAGTCCTGGCATTCCGTGCATTGCATGGTGGGGCCCCTCAGTAAATCACTGACTTGGTATGCCCCTACTCTTCAGGGAGCAGCCTCCGGTCTTCAGGCCAGGGTCTTCTAAATATCCCAAAAACTTGTTTTAAAACCTGTGGAGACCTGGCATTCCAGGCTATAGCTTACCAGACTGGAACAATTTGCACCAGTCTGTGATCTTGACTGTGTTGAAACTTTTAAGAAACATTTGAAAACATATTTTTTTAGTTCTCTTTTACCTGCTCAGTTAGAGTGTCCGCCCTGAGTTTGGTAGGTCGTGAGTTCAAACCCCGACCGAGTCATACAAAAATACTACAAAAAATGGGACCCATTACCTCCCTGCTTGGCACTCAGCATCATTGGAATTGGGGGTAAAGTCACCAAAAAATTATTCCCGAGCGCGGCCACCTCCCAGGGGTCGGAAGAAGGGGATGGGTCAAATGCAGTGAGTAATTTCACCACACCTCGTGTTTGTGTTACTTTAACTTTAAAGCTTTTAGTTGATGTACCTTTTAACTATCAATTTTAATCCACTTTGTATCCTTTTTATGATGTTGCCCCTGTCGTTTTAATTGAATTGTTGTTTTACTTCACCTATGTTTTGTACAGCGCTTTGTGATTTTATCTGTGGAAAGCACCTTTTAAATAAAATGTACTTACTGTGAGGAGAAGTATTGCGGAAAGTGATTATTCTAGATTGTACCTAATGTCATGACTGGTTCATTTGTCTTCTTTTGACTTATTTTTTGCTTAAATTCATTCTTGTTTCTGGTTATCATTTTTTTATTGAGATTATCTTGATTTTGAATGTACTTTATGTCATTTTTTATTCATTTTGATGCTTTTTTGTCACTTAGACTATTGTTTGTCTTTGGTACACTAATGTGTATATTGTAGGCCATTGGTTATTTGTATTATTTTTGAACAATCTATTTTTATGTTGCTCTTTTGTATGAACATTATTTTGTAAACTCCAAGTTATTGTTTTTTTTGTTTTTTGTTGTTGCTATTTTTGTATTGCAACATTTTATTTTTGATCAAGTTGTACTGCATTGTAATCTTTTGTTTTGTGATTGTGTGATGTTTTTACCTGGACCCCAGCAAGAATAGTCTCCACAAAACGGCGCATCCGGAAACGACTGTCAGAAAGCGTTTTGAAGATGATCTGTAAAACATAATCAATGCAACATTTTGACCAAAGAACCACCATTACATGTTATGTAGACCACAAGGAAGTGTTTTAAATGTAGGAAAAATAATAATAATATGACCCCTTTATCAAATCAAATCAAATCAACTTTATTTATAAAGCACATTTAAAATTTACCACAGGGGTAGCCAAAGTGCTGTACAATGGACAGGTTAAAAGATAAAACGAGTACCGAGCAAACACAACACAACACAAACAGAACACGATAAAAAATAAATAAATAAAATAGAATAAATAAAAACATAAAAACATAAAAACAGGTTCACAGCAGGTGTATTATGGGGCGCCATTGCAGGATGGATATCACTCAGTGTTAAAAGCCATGGAATAAAAGTATGTTTTTAAGAGAGATTTAAAAACAGGAAGAGAGGAGGCTTGTCTAACACTCAGTAGTGCCCTATAGTCCGGTGCCCTATAGTCTGGTGTGCCTTATTGTCACGTCTGGGTCGCATTTTACTGCGGGGTCGTTCTCCCAGGATGCAGACGGACAACTCCGGATGAAGTGTGCAGGTAGGATATGATTTATTGCTCCTAAATCATACATGGAAATACGAGAAGACCGAAAACAAACAAAGGCATGCAGAAGCTAAGGTAACAATTTAGCGCAGGAATCAAGAAACAAGAACCAGGAATATCCAAACGTAACTGTTGCCTACTGCAAATAACGAAGCCAGACCGAGTGTGGCGCACAACGTGAATAAATAGCTCTCTGATTAGTGCCCGGTAGCAGGTGAGCGTGCCGAACACTAATCAGAGGCAGGTGAAACCAATCAGCACCCATGGTAACCAGAACAAACCCAGGGGTGCACAAAACAGGAACTAAGAAGAACATGACTAAACAAAACATGATCCAGTCCACGGATCATGAAACTTACCGTATTTTTCGGAGTATAAGTCGCTCCGGAGTATAAGTCGCACGAGCCCATCCATCTTCTTCCGCTTATCCGAGGTCGGGTCGCGGGGGCAGCAGCCTAAGCAGGGAAGCCCAGACTTCCTTCTCCCCAGCCACTTCATCCAGCTCTTCCCGGGGGATCCTGAGGCGTTCCCAGGCCAGCCGGGAGACATAGTCTTCCCAACGTGTCCTGGGTCTTCCCCGTGGCCTCCTATCGGTCGGACGTGCCCTAAACACCTCCCGAGGGAGGCATTCGGGTGGCATCCTGACCAGATGCCCGAACCACCTCATCTGGCTCCTCTCGATGTGGAGCCGAAAATGCATAATAAAGAAGGAAAAAAAACATATATAAGTTGCACTGGAGTATTAGTCGCATTTTTTGGGGAAATTTATTTGATAAAACCGAACATCAAGAATAGACATTTGACAGGCAATTTAAAATAAATAAAGAATAGTGGCTGAATAAGTGTACGTTATATGAGGCATAAATAACCAACTGAGAACGTGCCTGGTATGTTAAAGGGGAACATTATCACAATTTCAGAAGGGTTAAAACCATTAAAAATCAGCTCCCAGTGGCTTATTTTATTTTTCGAAGTTTTTTTCTAAATTTTACCCATCACGCAATATCCCTAAAAAAAAGCTTCAAAGTGCCTGATTTTAACCATCATTATATACACCCGTCCATTTTCCTGTGACGTCACACAGTGATGCCAATACAAACAAACATGGCGGAAAGAACAGCAGGCTATAGCAACATTAGCTCGGATTCAGACTCGGATTTCAGCAGCTTAAGCGATTCAACAGATTACGAATGTATTGAAACGGATGGTTGTAGTGTGGAGGCAGGTAGCGAAAACGAAATTGAAGAAGAAACTGAAGCTATTGAGCCATATCGGTTTGAACCGTATGCAAGCGAAACCGACGAAAACGACACGACAGCCAGCGACACGGGAGAAAGCGAGGACGAATTCGGCGATCGCCTTCTAACCAACGATTGGTATGTGTTTGGCATTAAAGGAAACTAACAACTATGAACTAGGTTTACAGCATATGAAATACATTTGGCAACAACATGCACTTTGAGAGTGCAGACAGCCCAGTTTTCATCAATTAATATATTCTGTAGACATACCCTCATCCCCTCTCTTTTCCTGAAAGCTGATCTGTCCAGTCCAGTTGGAAATGCATCTGCTTTGAGTGTCGCAGGATATCCACACATTCTTGCCATCTCTGTCGTAGCATAGCTTTCGCCGGTAAAGTGTGGGGAACAAACGTCCAATTTCTTGCCAATTTCGCATCTTTGGGCCACTGGTGCAACTTGAATCCGTCCCTATTCGTGTTGCTACACCCTCCGACAACACACCGACGAGGTATGATGTCTCCAAGGTACGGAAAACAGTCGAAACAACGGAAAATAACAGAGCTGATTTGACTCGGTGTTTCTAATGTGTTTGAGAAAATGGCGGATTGCTTCCCGATGTGACGTCACATTGTGACGTCATCGCTCCGAGAGCGAATAATAGAAAGGCATTTAATTCGCCAAAAATTCACCCATTTAGAGTTCGGAAATCGGTTAAAAAAATATATGGTCTTTTTTCTGCAACATCAAGGTATATATTGACGCTTACATAGGTCTGGTGATAATGTTCCCCTTTAACGTAACATATTATGGTAAGAGTCATTCAAATAACTATAACATATAGAACATGCTATACGTTTACCAAACAATCTGTCACTCCTAATCGCTAAACCCGATGAAATATTATACGTCTAGTCCAGGGGTCAGCAACCCAAAATGTTGAAAGAGCCATATTGGACCAAAAATACAAAAACAAATCTGTCTGGAGCCGCAACAAATTAAAAGCCATATTACATACAGATAGTGTGTCATGAGATATACATTGAATTGAGATGACTTAAAGGAAACTAAATTACCTCAAATATAGCTACAAATTAGGCATAATGATGCAATATGTACATATAGCTAGCCTAAATAGCATGTTAGCATCGATTAGCTTGCAGTCTTGCAGTGACCAAATATGTCTGATTAGCACTCCACACAAGTCAATAACATCAACAAAACTCACCTTTGTGCATTCATGCACAACGTTAAAAGTTTGGTGGACAAAATGAGACAGAAAAAGAAGTGGCATAAAACATGTCCTCGAAAGTCGGAGAAAGCTATACATGTAAACAAACTACGGTGAGTTCAAGGACCGCCAAAATTAGTAGGACAAAACGGCGCTCGCCAAATACTTTAGTCAGTGAAGCATGTTTAATATAAACAGTGTGCTTTATAACAATTAGGGAGATTTGTGTCATGTTTGTCCTCCTACAGAAACCATATTAAAACAATTTTTTTTTTTTTCCCCTCATCTTTTTCCATTTTTCATACATTTTTGAAAAAGCTCCAGAGAGCCACTAGGGCGGCGCTAAAGAGCCGCATGCGGCTCTAGAGCCGCGGGTTGCCGACCCCTGGTCTAGTCTCTTACGTGAATGAGCTAAATAATATTATTTGATATTTCACGGTAATGTGTTAATAATTTCACACATAAGTCGCTCCTGAGCATAAGTAGCACCCCCGGCCAAACTATGAAAAAAACTGCGACTTATAGTCCGAAAAATACGGTATATATGAAAATAGATCAAAAATAGACCATTCATCGGCAGTGCGCCTTATAATCCGATGCGCCCTATGGTCTGGAAAATACGGTACTATTTGCATATTGTAGATAAAACGGCAAAGAAACAATCCTTTCTCCTCAGGCCTTTTTTTTCCTCTCCCGATTTGCATCACAATTTCACGGTTTCTCCATTTGCATTCGTGCCGAAACCTTGACAAATTCTCATGTAGTCTCTGCAACCAACAAACGGCTATAACGGTGACCTCTGGCTGTAGGATTTTTGCCATTAGCGGAACGTAATCGCAAAACTCGCTGTCGGTTCCTCGGAGACACCCGACCATAAACTGCTACGCTTTGGCCGTGCCAAATGGACCGTACAAGACAAAGCGACGTACTGTCGTTCTATGTGCTGGTTCTAATGGTCACACTGCATCCAGAGGCTCTAAAATATAACGTGCAGCATATTGCACTTACAGGAGTGGATTCGTTCAAGAACAAAACAGCTAAGAAGGCCCCAGGCAGTGAATTAGGACCGAATTAGCCTCCTCCGTGTTATTTCCGTGCAGCCGCTCATGGCTTTGTGAGCCAAGTAATCCACTCGTTATCGCAAACCACATCATTTTATGTTAATAGCCTCGCCGTGTTCACACACCATTAGGCACCGGGAGTCTGGATAATGCGCTACACCGCCCGCTTCGCCGTCCGCCATCTCCGTCTCCGGCGAGGACGCGGACGCCACATCAAAATGTCTTGACATTGAGGCGCTCTTTAAACGACTAATAACCTTCATTAGGCTGATTTTATTATGATAGGTGAGCCGCTGATAGGACGGCACTGGACTGATTGTGTGATTGGAATTAGGGGAGAGCAGACGAAAGATTGGGGGGGGGACGGGGGAATGGACACAAAGGGAGAAGGAAGAGACGGAATTGGATCGGGGGAGTGGGGGGGCGGTGCAAGAAATAGACGGCAAAGAAATTGGAACTGAGTGCATCGAATGAAAGTCTGATTCTTCTTCTGGGATTGCAAAACTTGTCTCGTTTTGATGACAATATTTCCATTTGACGTCTTTTTCAAGCAGGCATACACTATATTGCCAAAAGTATTTGGCCACCTGCCTTGACTCACATATGAACCTGAAGTGCCATCCCATTCCTAACCCATAGGGTTCAATATGATGTCGGTCCACCTTTTGCAGCTATTACAGCTTCAACTCTTCTGGGAAGGCTGTCCACAAGGTTGCGGAGTGTGTTTATAGGAATTTTACACCATTGCATGACTAGGAAAGGTTGTGTGGATTGGGTCAAAAATCCAAGATGGCGGCGCGCACAGACGCAGCGACTTACGGCTCTCCATTTCAGTGCTCTTTCTTCCTTCTTTTCTTCATGTTTTTTTTCCTTTTGTGCACCACCTGTACTGCAAACACCCGGTACACCCGCCAGTCACTCTTGGATATCGGTAACTCGCACCAGATATCTGTTTCGAGCGACTTTCACCACGAGCACAACATCCCAGATGACATAGCGAGAGCACAGGGCTCTCCGTGGTTTGTTGTCGGGTCTGGGAGACAGCGCAGACGGAGGAGGGAGAGGAAGCAGAAGCGTGGCCGCAGGTCCGGCGTCTTGCTCAGGCTTAGGAAACAACCCCACAAGCCACCTCTACCGAGCCTGTTCCTCTCTAATGCCAGATCCCTTGTACAGAAGATGGACGACCTGGAGTTACAACTTGCTGGAAACCGCTATGTTCGGGACTGTTGTGCTATGATTATCACCGAAACCTGGCTTCACCCGGAAATACCCGATGCTAGCATGCAGCTAGCCGGACGCACTCTGCTCCGCCGGGACAGAACTAAGGACTCCGGTAAGAGCAGAGGAGGGGGGCTCTGTATCTACGTGCATGAGAACTGGTGCAACAACGGGACAATCACTGAACAGCACTGTTGCCCGGACGTGGAGTACATGTCTGTTAGATGTCACCCTTTTTTTCTCCCGAGAGAGCTGTCTGTTGTTATCATCACGGCTGTGTATATTCCACCGGACGCCAAAGTAAACACAGCGCTCTCTCTTCTGCTGAACACCGTCAACGAACAGCAGCGGGCCCACCCCGACGGTGTTCATATCATAGCAGGGGATTTTAATAAGGCCAATCTGAAGACTGTACTCCCTAAGTTCTACCAGCACGTGAAGTGTTCTACAAGGGGCAAGAACACCCTGGACCACGTGTATACCAACATAAAGCACGCGTACAGAGCTACACCCCTCCCCCAGCTTGGACAGTCAGACCATCTTTCCCTCCTGCTCTCTCCTACCTACACCCCCATCAGACGCCAGGCCAGGCCTATCACAAAGACTGTTATGACCTGGCCTGACGATGCACTCCCCAAACTTCAGGACTGCTTCCAACACACAGACTGGGACCTCTTCCAACAACAGGAGCTGGAGACAGCCACAGGAACGGTGCTGGACTACATAAAGTTCTGCATCGGGAATGTGACTGTGGAAAAAAACATCCGGGTTTACCCCAACAAGAAACCCTGGATGACCAGCCAGGTCCGCACACTCCTCAGGGCCCGCGACGCAGCCTTCAGGTCAGGGGACAGGGCACTGTACAGTGTTGCTAGAGCCGACCTGAAGAGAGGGATTAAAAAAGCAAAGGCGGACCACAGGAGGTGCATAGAGTCCCATCTGTCCAGCAAAAACTCACGGGAGGTGTGGCGGGGCATTCATGACCACAGGAGGTGCATAGAGTCCCATCTGTCCAGCAAAAACTCACGGGAGGTGTGGCGGGGCATTCATGACATCACGAACTTCAGAGGCTGCAATATGACAACTGCGGATCAGAGTGCGACACTGGCAGAGGAGCTTAACTGTTTCTTTGCCCGTTTCGAAACCCCCCAGCGACACTCATCTGCTCCAGCCCTGCCCCCGCCCCCACCGGGCTCCGGCGCCACTCCACTCACTGCACAGTGTCAGACGAGTGCTCCTGGCTGTGAACCCCAGGAAGGCTACCGGACCAGACGGAGTACCTGGAAAGGTGCTCAGGACGTGCGCCCACCAGCTCGCTCCCCCCCTCACCAGGATCTTCAACCTCTCCCTGGCTCAGGCAGTCATCCCATCCTGCCTGAAGTCATCTACAATAATCCCGGTGCCGAAGAAGTCTCCCATCACCAGCCTGAATGATTACCGACCAGTGGCCCTCACTCCGGTAATCATGAAGTGCTTCGAGCGACTTGTTCTCCAGCACATCAAGGACCATATCCCTCCAGACTTCGACCCCCACCAGTTCGCATACCGGGCGAACAGGTCCACAGTGGACGCCATCGCTGTTGCTCTCCACTCTGCTCTGAACCACCTGGAGCAGCAGCAGAGCTACGTCCTGATGCTCTCTGTGGACTATAGCTCTGCCTTCAATACAATAATCCCGGACAGACTCTGCAATAAACTGGACACTCTTGGCCTCCCCCCTCTCACAAACGCCTGGATAAGGGACTTCCTAACGGACCGACCCCAGAATGTGAGACTTGGCCCGCACCTCTCATCCTCCCGCACGCTGAGCATCGGCTCCCCACAGGGCTGTGTGCTGAGCCCCCTCCTCTACTGCCTTTACACCCATGACTGCATTCCGGCCCACAGTGACAACCTTACCGTCAAGTTCGCCGACGATACCACAGTGGTCGGGCTCATCTCCAGGGGTGACGAGGCTGCCTACAGAGAGGAGGTCCTGAAGCTGACGGCCTGGTCTTCGGAAAACAACCTCGCTCTCAACACCAGCAAGACCAGAGAGATCATCGTCGACTTCAGGAGGAGCAGCACCGACCCTGCCCCCCTCTACATCAACGGCGAGCGTGTAGAGAGGGTCCACACCTTCAGGTACCTTGGAGTCCACATCTCTAATGACTTCTCCTGGACAGTCAACACCACATCAATCATCAAGAAGGCTCAGCAGCGGCTACACTTCCTTAGAGTCCTCGGGAAGTACAACCTGAAGCCTGACCTGCTGCTGACCTTCTACCGCTCGTCCATCGAGAGCCTGCTGACCTACTGTATTACGGTATGGTACGGCAGCTGCACTGCAGCAGACAGGGAGAGGCTGCAAAGAGTGGTCAAGACGGCTCAGAAGATCATCGGCCGCCCTCTCCCCTCTCTGACGGACATCTACACCTCCCGCTGCCTCAACAGAGCCAGTGCCATCATCAAGGACAGCACCCACCCTGGCTCTGACCTGTTCCACCTGCTGCCCTCTGGGAAGCGCTACAGGTGCATTAAAACCAAAACAAACAGGCTAAAGAACAGCTTCTTCCCCAGGGCCATAACCATCCTGAACGGACTGCCCCATTGTCCCTCATAACTGCCTTCTCTTCGGTGCAATAACCCATTCCACCAACCACCCTGTTTTTTTTTTGGTTTTTTTTCATGTATATATTCATTTCACACCATATTCATTGCACTTCTACATTTTTTATATTTTTATATATTTGCACATTGTTTTTCTAGCATGCACACATCGCACTGTATGGAATGGCCTCAATCTCGTTACCTTGCGTAATGACAATAAAGCTGATTCTGATTCTGATTCTGATTCTGCTCCATAAGCGCATTGGTGAGGTCACAGGTCGAGAAGGCCTGGCTCTCAGTCTCCGTTCTAATTCATCCCAAAGGTGTTATATCGGGTTCGGGGCAGGACTCTGTGCAGGCCAGTCAAGTTCATCCACACCAAACTCTGAGTTGCTGTTGTTCCCAAATTCATACTTGCCAACCCTCCCGAATTTTCCGGGAGACTCCCGAAATTCAGCGCCTCTCCCGAAAACCTCCCGGGAAAAATATTCTCCCGAAAATCTCCCGATTTTCAGCCGGAGCTGGAGGCCACGCCCCCTCCAGCTCCATGCGGACCGGAGTGAGGACAGCCTTTTTTCACACGGGAGGACAACAGGGTGACAAGAACTAAATCATCCAGACTAGAGATAAATTGTATTATTATGTTTATCTTACCTAAAAATACATATATGTATTAATTAAAAAAAAAAAAAAAACTAAATACATTTTTACTATATTTTGCTAAAAACATCAAAATTAATTGTATTTTTATTTTTATTTTTTCTGACTCCTTATTACATCCAGCCATAGAATTATACATTAAAATAAACATATTTGAAATAATTAATTTTAAATTATCATAATTCATTTAAAATGACCATATTTAATTATTAAAATAATTGCTTGTTTATCAACAACTTTAGCATTTTATTCATTACATTTTGAAGCTCTCAGAAGCCAAGTTATGTTATATTCCTTAGTATTTATTTATGCAAGTTTGAAGTATCAATTATCTAAACACAGTTTTGTTTGCATATTTTCAGGATGTAGATATATATATATGAATTCTAGCTGTCAATATACTCTTCCCCTCTTAACCACGCCCCCAACCACGCCCCGCCCCACCCCTGACCACGCCCCCGCCCCCCACCTCCCGAAGTCGGAGGTTTCAAGGTTGGCAAGTATGCCCAAACTCTTCCATTTTCTTATAATAAAGCCGACAGTTGACTTTGGAATATTTAGGAGCGAGGAAATTTCACGACTGGATTTGTTGCACAGGTGGCATCCTATGACAGTTCCACGCTGAAAATCACTGAGCTCCTGAGAGCGGCCCACTCTTTCACACATGTTTGTAGAAACAGTCTCCATGCTTAAGTGCTTGATTTTATACACCTGTGGCCGGGTGTTAGAATAATCATATATATATATATTATCACACAACTTTAGTATGCTTAAAGTCCGTTGCTATAGTTATTAGCTATTGTGCTCAAGTTAGACTTTTGTATCTGTGCAAGGACAAACTTCTTGTCTGAGGGTTGGCCTCAGCCGCAGATGTTATCTTTGTTTTAGCCCGCTCACAGCCAAGGACTTCAAGGACCTCAACGAAGACAAGATGACAGCATGCAGACGAAGCAGAAACAAGGCAATCACAAGGCCCCAGCACATTCCGTCACGTATTGTGCGTCCTGGACCTGCGTTGCATGATATATGTGACCACTCCTTTTAGAGGCGGCCTCAGTGATGTTGACTGTGGAACTCCTGAATAAATAGAGGGACGCGGGAGCTGTACCTTAGAGCATAGGGCGAGACAGTGACTAAGTGTGCAGCTCCATGCATTCTCCTCATAAGCTAAATTGAACTCTGTCTTTGCATGGTTCCTTGCTTCTTGTCTGATTAATAGATGTCATCAGTGTTTGAACCTGATTAGGACACCTGATTCTGATCATTTGGATGGGTGGCCAAATACTTTTGGCAATATAGTGTATATCCACAGCAGGGGTGTCAAACAAATTTTAGATCGGGTGCCACATGGAGAAAAATCTACTCCCAAGTGGGCCGAACTGGTAAAATCACGGCACGATAACTTAAAAATAGAGACAAATAGAACAAGCACATTCTGAAATTGTACAAATCCTAATGTTGTTTTTATACACTTACATGTTGCGGTTAATAGTATTCTATCATTATTTGTTGTTATTTATACTTTCTGAATAAATGATGTGATAATGTTCATCGGTCAACTCAAAAAATATTAAAATCAAATTACATTATATTATTTATGTAGTTTGATCATTTTCTTCGGGTGTATTTTGTACATATGTGGCATCATCTACAAAGATACAAATAATTGCTATTGCGACATCCAGTGGACACATTTAGAACAGCTGTTTCTTTCATTCAAAAATGCCAGGTTACAACCCTAGTTAGAACTATAGGCTACTTTGTATTAGACATGGCAACAGCGGAGGATGCATGTGCATGTATGAGAAAGTCTGCCCCGCAACAAGTGGATGGAGAAAAAGAAGGACCTCAGTGTCTACAACTGAATAAAAATGGAGCTAAAATTTTCAGGTAAACCTCTACCATGTATGGAGATATCCGCTAAGGTAAAATGTCACTAAAGTTTCAAATTCCAAACAGCTTGTTTGGAGAAAGTTTGCAAGACTGTTATATAAATATCTCCGCCATGGCTCTGTGGTTTGATTTCACATTTCCGTGACTTTTTTTGACACAAAAATAGGTACCAACAGGTAAGAAACGTTGGTTTTGCATAATAGGTCTCATGTTTTTGGTTACAACATAAATTATTCAGTGCCTCCAGGATTTCTTTGGCTTTTTTTAAATCAAACAATCAATGTTTATTTCTATAGCCCTAAATCACAAGTGTCTCAAAGGGCTGCACAAGTCACAACGACATCCTCGGTTCAGAGCCCATATTAGGACAAGGAAAAACTCACAACCCAGTGGGATGTCAATGTGAATGACTATGAGAACCCTTGGAGAGGACCGCAGATGTGGGTCACCCCCCCCTCTCTAGGGGAGACCGGATGCAATGGACGTCGAGTGGGTCTAGCATAATATTGTGAAATTCCAGTCCATAGTGAATCTAAAATAATAGTGAGAGTCCAGTCCATAGTGGGGCCAGCAGGAGACCGTCCCGAGCGGAGACGGATCAGCAGCGCAGAGATGTCCCCAACCGATGCACAGGCGAGCGGTCCACCCTTGGTCCCGACTCTGGACAGCCAGATTATTATTATTATTATATAAATATCTCCGCCATGACTCAATGGTTTGATTTCCCATTTCCATGACGTTGTTACACAAAAATAAGTACCAACAGGTAAGAAACGTTGGTTTTGCATAATAGGTCTCATGTTTTTGGTTACAACATAAATTATTCAGTGCCTCCAAGATTTCTTTTTTTTTTTTTTAAATGTTATGCAATGTGGCTGATTTTATGGCAACTTTTAACAAGTTGTGCACAAGTTGCAAAGTTTTAAGGCTTTACTATATATATAAAAAAAAATGTTATCAGTAGATTTTAGTCTTCTTTTTTTTTTTTTCCTTCTTTGTATCCACTCCTGCTCCGGTCCGGCTGCGCCAAATATTAAATAAAGTCAAATACAAATAAGGCAATAAGAGAAGTATCCCACACTTATGTTTTGTGAAGCAGTTCTGTACAGCAGAATGAACATCTACAACAACTATATGATTTGCCTGAGTGGGTGGACAGGACATGTTAAAAGAAAAAAAAAAGAAGAAAAAAGACCAAAATCAAATGTCTACTGTAGAGGACACTGGTTTTACGGAATATACAAAATAAGACTAAAAGTGAAGGGAGAAGTCCGACCCAACAGTATGTATGATTTTGAGAATAAAATGCTCCATGTTTGATAAACTTACTCATGTTAAAAGGCACACAAATCAGAAGAAAAAAATAATATTGCAATTGTGTATATTAGTGGCCGCTATACAAAGTGAAAAAAAACTATTCTATAATGCAAAATAAGTGGTTATTATATTGATTGATTGATTGAGAAGTTTATTGACATCTTAAATAATTGAATCCATGTAATACTTCAAAAAGGCAAATGCATGGCACAAAAAGCCAAAAGGCTTGTTTCCATTGTGGTCATTATAGACAATGTTCATAACACCATTTTTATCTTCAGGGGAAACTATTTTGGCCGCTATTGGCGAATGGCCAGGTTTGACTGCACCGTACAACAAGAAAGAGTGCTAACTATGTGCATATTTTATTCATTTCTTCCCTTCATTATGTCTTCCAGTCGTAATGCAGACTATTCCGGATGTAGGGCATCAAAGAAAGAGAAAGTCAAAAGTGATGTGAAATTAGCCATTATAAAATGCTCAGAAATGTTACGGTTCATACACCTGCCGCCTCTCACTCGGAGCGCACCTCTGCAATCAAAACACCTGACGCTGATGAGAATCCTGCCTTCATAAGCCATCACATCCTGCGTTCCAGTGCCAGAACGTAGTTACTTGTACTTGTACAGTAAGCTTCTCACGTCTCTCGCTTCTTTGCCCATGTGCTTCCTCGCTCTTTGTGTTTCCCCTCTGTCGTGCTCACTGTGTCTTGCATTGTGTCATCATCCAGCAACCCCTCGTCATCCCCTGGTTTCGAGCAGTGTGTCTCGTTTCCCTGGATCCCCTCTGGACTCTCTGCTGCCCTCCTTGATTTTGACCTCACGCCTGCCTTTGGACCACGACACATTGCTCCAGCCCCTGACCTCCTGCCTGTCCCTGGACCTCCGAGCCTGCCTCGGCCTTTCTGGACTCCCGCATCGATCTCAACACACACCTTCCACACCACCTGGTAACACTCATCATATACCTGCTACACATAGTCACACCGTATACATTTGGTTTAATCACACACTTCATATATATTTGTATAGTTCAATAAACTGCCTCCGTGCCGTCTCCTTCTCCCACTGTACCGTTACAAGCAAGTGGAGAACGCCAATCAAAATTCCAAACATCCCAGAACAAGCGAGTCAGGTTACTTTTAGACCTCCACCCCAGATCACACCTCACTCCTACCCACTTCTCCAAAGTGGGCTGGCTCAGGGTGGAGGACAGAGTAAAACAACTTGCACTGAGCCTAGTCTATAAAATCCGCTACACCTCCCTGATACCAAAGTACATGTCAAACTACTTCCATAACATAAATGACCGCCATAACCACAACACCAGGGGGAGCTCCACAAACCACGTTAAACCCAGATTACGATCTAACAAAGGTCTTAACTCATTCTCCTTCTATGCCACGTCCATATGGAATGCATTCCCAACAGGTGTAAAAGAAAGTGCATCTCTAGCCTCCTTCAAAACCGCACTAAAAGAACACCTCCAGGCAACTTCAACCCTTGACTAACACCCTCCCCCCTCCACATCCCACCTCCCCGGATTGTAAATAATCAAATGTATATACTTGTTCTTTTGCTTTCTGAACTCACTATTTTCACTGCTCACTGTACATATCCTACCAAGTCAGACCTACACTGTTTCAATGTCCATTTCTCTGATGATGCAATTGTTGATGACTGAAGTGCTGATATCAACCAAACCTAACACCCCCATCCGAACCCCTACCGCTCCTCATCCCACCCCTCAGATTGTAAATAATGTAAATAATTAAATGTATATACTCTGATGATTAAAGGGGAACATTATCACCAGACCTATGTAAGCGTCAATATATACCTTGATGTTGCAGAAAAAAGACCATATATTTTTTTAACCGATTTCCGAACTCTAAATGGGTGAATTTTGGCGAATCAAACGCCTTTCTATTATTCGCTCTCGGAGCGATGACGTCACAACGTGACGTCACATCGGGAAGCAATCCGCCATTTTCTCACTTTCGTCGGTGTGTTGTCGGAGGGTGTAACAACACGAACAGGGACGGATTCAAGTTGCACCAGTGGCCCAAAGATGCGAAAGTGGCAAGAAATTGGACGAAATTTGTTCAAAATACGAGGCTGTGGGGAAAGCCGACGAAATGGTCAGTCGTTTGTTCCGCCCACTTTACCGACGAAAGCTATGCTACGACAGAGATGGCAAGAATGTGTGGATATCCTGCAACACTCAAAGCAGATGCTGACATCAACTCCAAAACTGGACGGATCAGCTTTCAGGAAAAGAGAGCGCTTGAGGGTATGTCTACAGAATATATTAATTGATGAAAACTTTATTCATTACTCGCGGTTTTACGTAAATTATTATACATAAACTGTGTTTACCAATAATTTAGCTTAAAAACATTTATTTTTTTCAATCATTCGAGTACATTCGAGTAGTCTTGTGTAATGCAGTATTTTGTGTCTTTTTAGGTATGGTTAACTTGAGTTCTGAAATCGTGGAAAAATATATGTTCTTAGCGCGCCTGAAATGGGCTGTCTGCACTCTCAAAGTGCATGTTGTTGCCAAATGTATTTCATATGCTGTAAACCTAGTTCATAGTTGTTAGTTTCCTTTAATGCCAAACAAACACATACCAATCGTTGGTTAGAAGGCGATCGCCGAATTCGTCCTCGCTTTCTCCCGTGTCGCTGGCTGTTGTGTCGTTTTCGTCGGTTTCGCTTGCATACGGTTCAAACCGATATGGCTCAATAGCTTCAGTTTCTTCTTCAATTTCGTTTTCGCTACCTGCCTCCACACTACAACCATCCGTTTCAATACATGCGTAATCTGTTGAATCGCTTAAACCGCTGAAATCCGAGTCTGAATCCGAGCTAATGTCGCTATACCTTGCTGTTCTATGCGCCATGTTTGTTTGTATTGGCATCACTATGTGACGTCACAGGAAAATGGACGGGTGTATATAACGATGGTTAAAATCAGGCACTTTGAAGCTTTTTTTAGGGATATTGCGTGATGGGTAAAATTTTGAAAAAAACTTAAATGAAATAAGTCACTGGGAACTGATTTTTAATGGTTTTAACCCTTCTGAAATTGTGATAATGTTCCCCTTTAACTTGTGTGATGACTGTATTATGCTGATAGTATATATCTGTACCAAGAATTGATTTACAAACATTTGTACATGGACCCCTACTTAAACAAGTTGAACAACTTATTCGGGTGTTACCATTTAGTGGTCAATTGTACAGAATATGTACTGTACTGTGCAATCTACTAATAAAAGTTTCAATCAATCAATCAATCAATTGGCTGCAGGCCCGCTCCTATAGCTGCTCAAATGCCGCAACCAACATGAAGGATAAATATGGCATCTATGGATGTGTAAGTAGGATCTGTTCCAATGAAATACGCAATGTGTTCTCATTATTGAAACGTCCTCCTTCCAATAAGTTGGTCTCTCCCTCCCTGTGAGCAAGGCAACCTCGGTAATAAGATTAGGATATTCTCTCTTTTGCTGCTAAAGTATGGACGCACTTAGATGCACGTGCAAGAACCTGTGCGTTGGACACACACAGTGTGTGTACGTGTGTGTTTTTGTGCAAGGGTAGTCTCAAAGGTGGGTGTTTGCAGTTGTTTATTAGACTAACCTGCGGTAACTTCCTCGGCCCGAGACGACTTCATATCAGTCAACATTTTTAAGATAACGATCTTATCTTCCAGTATTTTATCTCCTAGATATGGATTTATTTGAGTGAGTTTGTTTGTCGGTTTAGAGCAATCGTCATTGACAATTTGTGTTTGGAAAATGTGTTTTTTAAAAGTAGCTTGTCGTAATTACCAGTTAGTGTCCCCAAAAAAGCAATTGTATTACTGTAGTAACAAGATTAGTCCTTAAAGGGGACCTATGATGATTGTATTCTCCGTTTAAAACACTTGTTTTTGGTCTAGATCAGTGGTTCTCAAACACTTTTCACCAAGTATCACCTGAAAAAACACTTCTAATGAATAACATTTAAATACAGTAGCAAAGTAGGCCTAAGTATATATGAAAACAAGGCAGAGGTTTTATTTAACAAGTATATTTAATATTTTGGCCACTGTAACATTACACACAATTTGATCAGTAACACTGTTTCAATATAGGAAAATGAAACACTGTACTTCAGTCAAGTGAGTCTTTGGCGTACCACTCGATGGAGCCCGCGTGCCACTAGTACTTGGGCCACAGTTTAAGAATCGCTGGTCTAGATAATGTGTATTGGATATTGTTTTGTGTAGATTCTGCGTAAATTTAGCTCCAGTCCAATTTATAAGCTGTTTTTTCAAGTATGTGGTCGAAATGTTTGATTTTGGAGGCGTTTCCAGATTGCAAATGAAACACGCCCCACTCTCTCGAAAAGTATTCTAGTTTATCTTTTGAAATTGTACTCTGTTTAAATATATACATCTTAAAGTCGTCCCCACTTTTTCTTTTCTAAACACCGTGGAAAAAAAAAAAACGTCATTAACATTATATAGATTCACCTGGTCACAACATTAAAGGGGCCCAATTGTGCAAAACCAACGTTTCTTACCTATTGGTACCTGTTGTTGTGTAAGTGGGATCTGCATTAGTCCTGATATTTTGAAATCAAACCACCCGTTCCCTTAAAAGGGGTGGAGGGTCACACTAATGTCCAATGAAAACCTTAACTTTACCCCTAACATAAGTAACAAATATAAATCATTTGAGTTGCTTACTATGAGGTATCTGATCTAGTGATGCACGCAGATAATATAATTATAATGGGGATTTTAAAAATCCATATGAATACCCTGTCTGCTCCAGACTATAATTGATAGCTGTGGTCTTACTCAAATAATAAATGAACCCACACATCGTAACGGTAATACGATAGACCTAATCCTTGTCCGGGGTGTCACCACCTCCAAAGCTATGGTACTCCCGTACACTAAAGTATTGTCTGATCATTACCTTATAAAATTGTAAGTTCTGACTCATTGTCAACAAACTACTAATTACCACTGCTTAAGCAGCCGCAACATTAATGCTGTCACAATTACGAGTCTTGCTGGCCTTCTGCGTTTGGTAATGGTGCCATTACCAAATTATGTGGGCTCTATCGATAACCTCACAAACAACTTTAACGATGTGCAACGCCATTGATAGTATAGCACAGCTAAAGCTAAAAAAGGCTCCTAAAAGGCGCACCCCATGGTTTACAGAAGAAACCAGAGCTCCTAAACTATCATGTAGAAAGCTGGAATGCAAATGGCGTGCAATTAAACTTGCGGTTTTCCATCAAGCATGGAGTGATAGTTTACTAACTTAAAAGCACGCTTATCTTAGTTAAAACTAATTACTACTCCAATCTCATCCCCCTCAATAAAAAAGATCCTAAATATTTGTTCAGTACACTAGCATCGCTAACCCAACAAGGGACTCCTCCCAGTAGCTCCACCCACTCGGCATATTACTTTATGAATTTCTTTTATAAGAAAATTTAACTCATTAGAAAGGAGATTAAAGATAACGCATCCCAGCTACAACTGGGTTCTATTAACGCACAAATGAACGTATGTACGACGGATATTGCCCTCCAAAATAATCCCTCTCTTTTTGAATAAATAACATTAGAGGAACTCCTGTGATGTGTAAATGGGACAAAACAAACATGTTTACTTGACCCACTTCCTGGGAAACTTAGCAAGGGGCAGTTTGTAATATTAGGACCACCAGTGCTAAATATTATTAATTTATCACTTTCCTCCGGCCGGCACTGTTCCCCTAGCATTCAAATAAAACCTAACCTCGATCCTGACCTCAAGGTAAACTACCGGCCTGTGTGCCACCTTCCCTTTATCTCGAAAATCCTCGTCAAAATTGTTGCACAGCAGCTAAATTAACACTTAGCGTTTAACAATCTCTGTAAAAACCCTTTCAGTCTGGTTTTAGGGCAAATCACTCTACGGAGACAGCCCTTGCAAACATGACTAAAACCATTTGCCAAACCACTGGTGAGAAGCACTGACATATAAAAGTAACCAAGGAACAAAAGGCAATTTACCATTTAAAAGTGTTTTTAGTGTATACTAACTTCAAAGGAAATTCTATAAATATATAGTATTTTGTGTTTACACTGTAGGCGCAAAAAGCTGCTGCCTGAGCAAGGCTCAGAAAATCTGTAGAGACTCCTCCCATCCCCACCAAGGACTGTATTCACTGCTGGACTCTAGAAAGAGGTCCCGCAGCCTCCGTAGCAGAACCTCCAGGTTCTGTAACAGCTTCTTCCCTCAGGCCATAAGACTCTTGAATACATCATAATAATCCCCTCAATTCCCCTCCAAAAACGGATGAACTCGCTGGAATATAAAGACAATATAACATACATCCATAAACGTGGATGCATATGCAAAAGTGCAATATATTTATCTGTACAGTAATCTATTTATTTATATCTGCACCTTATTGCTCTTTTATCCTGCACTACAACGAGCTGATGCAACAAAATGTCGTTCTTATCTGTACTGTAAAGTTCAAATTTGAATGACGATAAAAGGAAGTCTAAGTCTAAGCATTGTACTCATCGCTTGATTGTAACATGCATCTTAGTTGTATTTTCCATCACTAAATTTGGAGCAATTTTACATGGTGATTGTTAAAATCGCCATGTAAAATTGCTAATTCTAATCAGTAGCATGTCTATGGCATATTCAGTGTAAATTCGCATCAGCATTAAAGAGTGGAGGTTTACTGTATGTTCAAGTTAAAAGTAACTAGAGCCAGTCCCACTGACTGACTGCTTGTTTCCCCGCCAACTGTTGGAGCCGAGTCTGCAACCGGACCTGACATTACCTGCAATAAAAAATATCGAAATATGCCACTGTTGGATTTTATGTGAATCGATACCTGGTCGCATTGACTGAATTTGCTTATAAAAATAGTGGAGTGAATAATATTTTTATATTTGATTTATCAAAAATACCGGATTCGGTACCCGTACCACACAAGCTATGAGAGACTGAATGGGTTCTGCTGTTTTGGTCAACAAACGGGCTTGGGAATAGCAGTAAACAATAAAAACGGAGGTCATTACAGAGCATAATGCTGCTAACAATCAAAACAACATCTCTCCCCTTGCTTGACAGAGTTTCTAGGCAATGTATCGCATACTCTCTTCAGTACTAAATATATGCTTCATACTACACCGTGACTTTTCCTCCCTAAATGCTGGGCCTGCATAATGATTTAATGGCTTGTGGGTGGCTCTCCACTGTCAGGATATCTATTCTTTCTGCCTCTCGTGGAGACACTGTGGGTGGACAGAAAGCTTCTATCTAGCATGCTTTTTAATGTACAATCACCCCTAAAGGAAGGATAAATAGGAGCGTTGAATTCAGTCTTCTTATCGGACGTCCACATGCGCGACAGGAGATAGCGTTAAGAGACTAATTACGAGTGCTTTGCATCTTTTAAACCACGCGTTGTGGATTATTTCACTTATTTGAGTCTACTTTTACTTAAATACTAAGATTGGGGTGTGCTCGTAATCTGATTTTTCTGGACGGTACACAGTCGTGCAGAGTTCCCACGCGGTACAAATTAGGGTTGTATGGTATACCGTGATACTAATGAATCATATTCGGTACTACACCGCCTCTAAAAAGTACCGGTCCGCCATCCCCCCGCGTGCCCGTTGTCGTCACGTCGTGACATTGTTGGTTTTACAAGCAGAGGAGCATGTTCGGCAGCGCACACACACGGAGTACTTACAAGCAGACACAGTGTGTAGACAGAAAAGGGAGAACGGGCGCATTTTGGCTTAAAAACTAACGATAAAGGTGAAGTTATAACACTGAAACGCCCTCAGAAAGAGGTGCTTTAAGACATGGCGGCTAAAGTCCAGCCCCAGTCAGCAGTGTTTTAGCTACTTCTAAATCACTAATCCTCGCCTCCATGGCAACAAATAAAGTAAGTTTCTTACAAGTATCATCCCTGCAGGACGAGGAATAGCTAAATATGCTTCACTACACACCGTAGCTCACCGGAGTCAAAATGTAAACAAACGCCATTGGTGGATCTACACCTAAAATTATCAGCCCGGAGGTTGGGTGTTCCAACAGGACAATGACCCCAAACACACGTCAAAAGTGGTAAAAGAATGGCTAAATCAGGCTAGAATGAAGGTTTTAGAATAGCCTTCCCGAAGTCCTGACTTAAACGTGTGGACAATGCTGAAGAAACAAGTCCATGTCAGAAAACCAACACATTTAGCTGAACTGCACCAATTTTGTCAAGAGGAGTGGTCAAAAATTCAACCAGAAGCTTGTGGATGGCTACCAAAAGCACCTTATTGCAGTGAAACTTGTCAAGGGACATGTAACCAAATATTAACATTGCTGTATGTATACTTTTGACCCAGCAAATTTGCTCACATTTTCAGTAGACCCATAATAAATTCATAAAAGAACCAAACTTCATGAATGTTTTTTGTGACCAACAAGTATGTGCTCCAATCACTCTATCACAAAAAAATAAGAGTTGTAGAAATTATTGGAAACTCAAGACAGCCATGATATTATGTTCTTTAACATATGTTCTTTAATTCCCCCCCAAAAGAGACGGTATTAATTTTAAACTTGTTTCCTGGTGAGTTTACAATAGATAACTGGTGCAGACCGCCTTATTTAAATTAGACTTTTGTGAATACTACTAGCCGTGGCCATGGAAACACTCATTTCCCTCCACATTCATGTTATCGTGCTCTCCAACCTGTGTGTGTGTGATGTTATTGAACAGGCATCATACATAACACCTAGTGTGTGTGTGACAATAATGGGTACTTTAACTTGTTAACTTATGCTGATAGTATATATTTGTACCATGAATTGATTTACGTGTACCCCGACTTAAACAAGTTGAGAAACTTATTCGGGTGTTACCATTTAGTGGTCAATTGTACGGAATATGTACTGTACTGTGCAATCTACTAATAAAAGTTTCAATCAATCAAAAGAAAAAAATGTTCTGCAATATATATTCGCAATCTACAGAAACTACTGTTAGCGCTCTGCAGGGAGGTGGTGGACCATCTCAACACCGCAGCGCATTCATGCGTCTGGAATGATCCGAACTCAAGAAAATGCATTTGCAAGACACTTTAATTTTTTCATATAGGAGATATATCATAACGATATAGTTCCTAAATTAAAAACAAAAACGCATTTAAAAAAAAAAAAACCTAGAAGACACCAAAACACATCTATCGAATTAGTTTTAATCAACACCTTAAGTCATTCAGCAACTTTAAAATTACAAAATAATATTGCTGAATGGGGCGACCCCAAAAAGGGACAAGCGGTAGAAAATGGATGGATGGATGGACAATATGTGTAATATTTTTCTAACACAGTCGCAAAATAATCCACCATGGGTCCAATGAAAGTTACATTTGTCAGCGCCTAGATAAAGAAGGTGAGAAACTTCTCCCAAGAAATGTTTTTGGGAGAATTGTATATTTTTTGCAGAATTACCCGGACTATAAGGTGCACTTAAAATGCTATACATTTTTTTTTTAATTTACGATGCGCCTTGTGTATGAATTATTTATGGTTTGTTGCACCTAAATATAAGTAATATAAATAAAAAATATAAAGTAAACAAAGTACAATAATATACCGTATTTTTCGGAGTATAAGTCGCTCCGGAGTATAAGTCGCACCAGACGAAAATGCATAATGAAGAAGGAAAAAAACATATAAGTCGCACTGGAGTATAAGTCGCATTTTTTGGGGACATTTATTTGATAAAACCCAACACCAAGAATACACATTTGAAAGGCAATTTAAAATAAATAAAGAATAGTGAACAACAGGCTGAATAAGTGTACGTTATATGAGGCATAAATAACCAACTGAGAACGTGCCTGGTATGTTAACGTAACATATTATGGTAAGAGTCATTCAAATAACTATAACATATAGAACATGCTATACGTTTACCAAACAATCTGTCACTCCTAATCGCTAAATCCCATGGAATCTTATAAGTCTAGTCTCTTACGTGAATGAGCTAAATAATATTTGATATTTTACGGTAATGTGTTAATAATTTTACACATAAGTCGCTCCTGAGTATAAGTCGCACCCCCGGCCAAACTATGAAAAAAACTGCGACTTGTAGTCTGAAAAAATACGGTCAATAAATACTTAAATATCTGCTTGTCACCCTGACTTGTAATTTTAAAGCAGCTTATTCATCAATTTGTACGTAAAATAAAATCTAATATTCAAATGCATAGGCGATGATGTAATACCATAAGAGGATTATACATGTACAAACCCCATTTCCATATGAGTTGGGAAATTGTGTTAGATGTAAATATAAACAAAATACAATGATTTGCTAATCATTTTCAACTCATATTCAGTTGAATATGCTACAAAGACAACATATTTGATGTTCAAACTGATAAACTTTTTTTTTTTTGCAAATAATCATTAACTTTAAAATTTGATGCCAGCAACACGTGACAAAGAAGTTGGGAAAGGTGGCAATAAATACTGATAAAGTTGAGGAATGCTCATCAAACACTTATTTGGAACATCCCACAGGTGTACAGGCAAATTGGGAAAAGGTGGGTGCCATGATTGGGTATAAAAGTAGATTCCATGAAATGCTCAGTCATTCACAAACAAGGATGGGGCGAGGGTCACCACTTTGTCAACAAATGCGTGAGCAAATTTTTGAACAGTTTAAGAAAAACCTTTCTCAACCAGCTATTGCAAGGAATTTAGGGATTTCACTATCTACGCTCCGTATTATCATCAAAGAGTTCAGAGAATCTGGAGAAATCACTGCACGTAAGCAGCTAAGCCCGTGACCTTCGATCCTTCAGGTGGTACTGCATCAAAAAGCGACATCAGTGTGTAAAGGATATCACCACATGGACTCAGGAACAGTTCAGAAACCCACTGTCAGTAACTACAGTTGGTCGCTACATCTGTAAGTGCAAGTTAAAACTCTCCTATGCAAGGCGAAAACCGTTTATCAACAACACCCAGAAACACAGTCGGCTTCGCTGGACCTGAGCTCATCTAAGATGGACTGATACAAAGTGGAAAAGTGTTCTGTGGTCTGACGAGTCCACATTTCAAATTGTTTTTGGAAACTGTGGATGTTGTGTCCTCCGTACCAAAGAGGAAAAGAACCATCCGGATTGTTATGGACGCAAAGTTGAAAAGCCAGCATCGGTGATGGTATGGGGGTGTATTAGTGCCCAAGACATGGGTAACTTACACATCTGTGAAGGCGCCATTAATGCTGAAAGATACATACAGGTTTTGGAGCAACATATGTTGCCATCCAAGCAACGTTACCATGGACGCCCCTGCTTATTTCAGCAAGACAATGCCAAACCACGTGTTACATCAACGTGACTTCATAGTAAAAGAGTGTGGGTACTAGACTGGCCTGCCTGTAGTCCAGACCTGTCTCCCATTGAAAATGTGTGGTGCATTATGAAGCCTAAAATACCACAAAGGAGACCCCCGGACTGTTAAACAACTTAAGCTGTACATCAAGCAAGAATGGGAATTAATTCCACCTGAGAAGCTTAAAAAATGTGTCTCCTCAGTTCCCAAACGTTTACTGAGTGTTGTTAAAAGGAAAGGCCATGTAACACAGTGGTGAACATGCCTTTTCCCAACTACTTTGGCACGTGTTGCAGCCATGAAATTCTAAGTTAATTATTATTTGCAAAAAAAAAATAAAGTTTATGAGTTTGAACATCAAATATGTTGTCTTTGTAGTGCATTCAATTGAATATGGGTTGAAATGGATCTGCAAATCATTGTATCCTGTTTATATTTACATCTAACACAATTTCCCAACTCATATGGAAACGGGGTTTGTAAATCCATATATATTCACTGTACAAGCGACCCTAACTATGACGTGGCCCTCAATGAAAACGAGTTTGACAGCCCTGGCCTACGTTACATCTTTCATTTCAGCTCCAAACCAAAAGTCCTTCTGTTCAGTCTTATTTGTTTACTCTGATCTTTTCCAGTAAGATGCTGATTGATTCCCCACCTGCGTACTATCCATTACCACATAATCACCCGAATGTTATTACACACACACTCTCTCTTTACGCTCACGAGACCACCTCAGGTCACCCTAAGGAACTTTTCTTGCCTCTGGCTTCCACACATTGACCTTTCTAAGCGCTGGATGGGGTGGCAGCAGCAGTAGCTCACAAGGAGGCGCACCCCCCCACCCCTCTTCGCCGGCAGCCAAACTCATCAACATGCACGTTGCCAAGTCCCTATGGACGCACTAAAGGTGCATGTGCATGTGTGTTTGACTCAGACGCTGCGAGTGTGTTCTTGTATTTCTACCCTTTTAGGACCGAAATCATGGTCCCAATATGGAAAACCATTGCATTTAACAGAGAGACAAATACTAGAGTCCGTGAACATTGCTCCAAAGTCAGGATTTTTTGTTGATTTAAAGTGCATACATAAGTAAACATTGACAGGTGCAAAGACAGCAATATATGATAAAACAAGACCTAAAGAAGGACTTCCCTATTCATCCCTGAAAAAACCCGCCAGGTGAACGGCTGATTGTACGACTTCCGGTGCTGACGTAAGACAACCCGCGTCCCATATGTGACCATAGGATGAACAAATACACTACGGTACTAAGACTATGGTGGCCATTAACAGTTAGCTTCTACAGCTGGGTTGCCCAAAGTGCGGCACAGGGGCCATCTGTGGTCCGTGACTCGTTTGTCATCAGCCTTCAGCACATTACAAAAAACTAAAAATACAGAATGTCTCATTTGCACACCCAGGTGGTGAAATCTATCATCATTAGGGTGGTCCCCAAAAGGAGGGATTTTTCCAAATTGACTGTGTGTCGCTTTTAAAAGTGCTCCCCCTCTGGTCAACATATGAAATAACAAGTGTGTGTAAAAATTTTAAGTGCTCCCCCTCTGGCCAACATATGAAATAACAAGTGTTTGGAAGAAATTACAATTTGGCCAAAATTAATAAAAATATTAAAATAAATATTTATGTAGAGACATACTGTAATAAATTAAAGTAAATAATGATTAAAAAAACAAATACAAACAAAAAATTCAAAAGAAGAGCGTACCTTTTTTAATATATTTGAATAGTATGTATATATTATTAATGTTGTAAATACAAATCTTTATACATCTAGAAAGGGTGGTCCTAAAGAGGTAGGCATTTTTCTCAGGTCTCAAAAAGGTAACAAATTCAAGAGAGAGTGTGTGGGTGTGTGTGTGTGTGTGTGTGTGTGTGTGTGTGTGTGTGTGTGTGTGTGTGTGTGTGTGTATGTGAGTAAGTGTTTTTATTAGGTCACCTGCAGTAACTCTCTACTGTACTGAGGGTAGGCAGAGTGAAAGACTTTAAATCAGTCAATGTTTTTATGATAGAGGAGTATTTTATCTTATCGTTGAGTCGTTTTATCCCATTGTTAAGGGTTTATTTGAGTGGCTTTGTTGGCAAACTTTATTGATATAGTAACCTGAAAAGAGATGACAGCGATGACAGAGTTGATTGTTTCCCGCAAAGTCTGCCTAGCAACAAGTGTCATGTGGTGTTTGTTGTTGAGTCTGCTCGGAGATCATTCAAGGAACTTTATTGTCAAAGAAAAATAGTATGTTTGTAATACCATACATAGAAAATGATATAGAGTGGGTTATATGAGTAGATTATCAAAAGATAATAATGTAAAAAGTAGAATAAATGGTGATCCTGTGATGCGATCTATTCTAAATTGGTTCATCATTTTCTAAAATCGTTTAAAAATATATATATATTATATATATATATATATATATATATATATATATATATATTTTTTTTTTTTTTTTTTTTTTTTTTTTTAAAGACATATTTTGGGCTATGTCCATGTAACCAGAATGAACATTTCTACCCTGAAACCGGTTTTGAAAAAGTTTCAATTTAATGATTTTATTTCATTTTCATTTTCATTATTTATTTCTTCGGTCAATGGTCAACAAAATAAACAAACAGTTTTACATAAACAAACAGTTGTACATTCATACATTGAAAATGTTGCAGACCGGAAGGGTTTAGGCTGAAGCTGAACACTTATTGCGCCTAACCCTATAAACAATGTCAAATACAAGATGAACTTCCAAAAATTATGAAATTTCCTGATTTTACAAAATCAATCGAGAGTCATGGTGACTCAAGAATTGATTCTCAATTGAATAGTCACCCCATGGATGTGCAGGAAAAAGAGATTCTTAATCTCAATGGGACTTTTGTGGGTAAATAAAAGGTAAAAAGAAATGTTAAGCGCCGAAAGATTCATAGATCTAATTGTTTCATGATTTTTTTTGCTATTATTATTTTCTTTGTAATGTGTGCGAAATAGCTAAAAAAATAGTTGTGAGACAGCTCCAATATCAGCTGTTTGCTTAAAGGGGAACATTATCACCAGACCTATGTAAGCGTCAATATATACCTTGATGTTGCAGAAAAAAGACCATATATTTTTTTAACCGATTTCCGAACTCTAAATGGGTGAATTTTAGCGAATTAAACGCCTTTCTAATATTCGCTCTCGGAGCGATGACGTCACGTTGTGACGTCACATCGGGAAGCAATCCGCCATTTTCTCACTTTCGTCGGTGTGTTGTCGGAGGGTGTAACAACACGAACAGGGACGGATTCAAGTTGCACCAGTGGCCCAAAGATGCGAAAGTGGCAAGAAATTGGACGAAATTTGTTCAAAATACGAGGCTGTGGGGAAAGCCGACGAAATGGTCAGTCGTTTGTTCCGCACACCTTACCGACAAAAGCTATGCTACGACAGAGATGGCAAGAATGTGTGGATATCCTGCGACACTCAAAGCAGATGCTGACATCAACTCCAAAACTGGACAGATCAGCTTTCAGGAAAAGAGAGCGGATGAGGGTATGTCTACAGAATATATTAATTGATGAAAACTTTATTCATTACTCGCGGTTTTACGTAAATGATTATACATAAACTGTGTTTACCAATAATTTAGCTTAAAAACATTTATTTTTTTCAATCATTCGAGTACATTCGGGTAGTCTTGTGTAATGCAGTATTTTGTGTCTATTTAGGTATGGTTAACCTGAGTGCTGAAATCGTGGAAAAATATATGTTCTTAGCGCGCCTGAAATGGGCTGTCTGCACTTTCAAAGTGCATGTTGTTGCCAAATGTATTTCATATGCTGTAAACCTAGTTCATAGTTGTTAGTTTCCTTTAATGCCAAACAAACACATACCAATCGTTGGTTAGAAGGTGATCGCCGAATTCGTCCTCGCTTTCTCCCGTGTCGCTGGCTGTCGTGTCGTTTTCGCTTGCATACGGTTCAAACCGATATGGCTCAATAGCTTCTTCTTCAATTTCGTTTTCGCTACCTGCCTCCACACTACAACCATCCGTTTCAATACATGCGTAATCTGTTGAATGGCTTAAGCCGCTGAAATCCGAGTCTGAATCCGAGCTAATGTCGCTATAGCTTGCTGTTCTATCCGCCATGTTTGTTTGTATCGGCATCACTTTGTGACGTCACAGGAAAATGGACGGGTGTATATAACGATGCTTAAAATCAGGCACTTTGAAGCTTTTTTTTAGGGATATTGCGTGATGGGTAAAATTTTGAAAAAAACTTCAAAAAATAAAATAAGCCACTGGGAACTGATTTTTAATGGTTTTAACCCTTCTGAAATTGTGATAATTATTAACCCCTTTAATTGTAACTGAGTAAATTTATTTATGTTGTATTTTCAACTCTAAATCAGATAATACACATATTGAACTGGTCAACATTTTTGAGACGGTTCCTAAGTTGATTGTGAAAACAATGACAACTGATTTTGATTCGCATGTTTGCCAAGGTCGTTTCTCCCAGAATACAGAAGGACGTCGTCAGGAAGCACTTGAAGGTAAGATGGAGATTTATTCTCAACTTGCATAAGTCAAAAGATGAACCAGCGTGCTGCTTGGAACACACAAGAGGCTCAACGCTATATTTAGCTTAGGATAAGAACGAGAACTCAATAGCATGAAACCAAAAGTTGAATTGTCAGCAAACAAGGTTGCCAGGCTGAGTGGAGCAGGTATAAATAGCTCTCTGATTAGTGATCAGGAGCAGGTGAGCGTTTGGACCACTAATCAGAGGCAGGTGCAGTAAATCAGCGCCCATGGCAACTAGAGCCCGGTGTATACTCTCACGCAGATTGTGAAGGTCAGAGGTGTCAAATTGATTTTAGCTCAGGGGCCGCGTGGAGAAAAATCTATTGCCACTGCCGGACCGGATAAATCATGGCATTAAAACTTCAAAATAAAGACAACTTCAGATTGTTTTCTTTGTCCTACTTTGGCCAAAAATAGAACAAGCGCATTCTGAAAAATGTACATTGTGTACAATAACCCTCTTGGCAAAACACTTCAAAAGTTAGTTGAAAATTCTGAGGAATACATTTTTGCAGGTCCAAAACACCATGAAGAACACAATGAAGTTAAGACATTTGTGTCAGTGTTTTTACAAAGCCATTAAACTTTAAGTACGTCCTGTTTAGAATTCTCATGTTGGGCAGTTCACCATTAAAATGTTTGGAAAAGCAACCGAGTGTTTCTTCAAACCACCGTTTCTGTCCCCCTCTTCCTTGTGGAAGTGGGGGGGGCACAGGTCCGGTGGCCATGGATGGAGTGCTAGGTGTCCAGAGTTGGACCCGGGGTGGACCGCTCGCCTGTGCATCGGTTGGGGACATCTCTGCGCTGGAGTATAAGTCGCATTTTTTGGGGAAATTTGTTTGATATAATCCAACACCAAGAATAGACATTTGAAAGGCAATTTCAAATAAATAAAGAATAGTGAACAACAGGCTGAATAAGTGTACGTTATATGAGGCATAAATAACCAACTGAGAACGTGCCTGGTATGTTAACGTAACATATTATGGTAAGAGTCATTCAAATAACTATAACATATAGAACATGCTATACGTTTACCAAACAATCTGTCACTCCTAATCGCTAAATCCCATGAAATCTTATACGTCTAGTCTCTTACGTGAATGAGCTAAATAATATTATTTGATATTTTACGGTAATGTGTTAATAATTTCACACATAAGTCGCTCCTGAGTATAAGTCGCAAACTACGAAAAAAACTGCGACTTATAGTCCGAAAAATACGGTAGTAAGATTATCTTGAAAATGAATGGATGGATGAGATAAACACTTTAGTTTGAAGAGTTTCTTGAAGTGGATCATATTAGTACATTGTTTGATTTCTTTGCTTAATCCATTCCATCATTTAATTCCACATACTGATATACTGAAGGTCTTGTACGTGCGTACAAATGTTTTTAAATTACAATTTTCTCTAAGATTATATTTCTCCTCTTTTGTTTAGAAGAATTGTTGTATATTCTTGGGTAGCAGGTTATAGTTTGCTTTGTGTATAATTTTAGCTGTTTGCAAATTCACTATCTCGTGGAATTTCAGTATTTTTGATTCAATGAATAAAGGGTTTGTTGTTATGGTTTACTGAGAGGAGGTGACGGCAAACAGACACCAGGGGGCAGTATATACAATTATTTATTATATATATATATGTATATATATATATATATATATATATATATAGTCAACATATATATATATATAAATAATAATAAACAATACTACTAAACTAAGGAAATGGAGTCTGAACTAGAATACAAGAGTGTGTGGTGTAAGACTATGTGTGTAGTTAACTGAAGTGAGTGTTACCAACGTGTTGAACGAGATACGAGGAAGTCCATGGGGCAGGCAGGTTATCCGGGGCGAGAGAGAGGCGTCGGAATCCAGGGGCGAGCAAGAGGTCGAGGAACGAAGGAAGCAGTCAGAGTCCAGAGGGAGATCCAGGGGAAAATGAGACGCACAGCTCACTTTCCAGGCGACGGAGGGTACTGCGAAGACACGGGAGAAGACAAGGGACAAATCAAGGCACGGAGAGGAAACACGAATATAGCATAAAGCTTGTTGCTTACGGTACACCATGAGAAAGCTAAGTTCCCGCGCCGATCCTAGGGTCCACTGGTCTTTTAAACAGCTCGCCCTCATCAGTTCCAGGTGTGATGATTGCCAGCGAGTGATTGCAGCTGGTGGCTGCAGCAGGGCGGAGACGCGCGCGGGGCGTTCCTGGATGTGCGCACCCGTGGGCGTGTCCCGAAGTGCGCACAGACGGAGCCTCCAAATGTTCCCGCAGAGGAGGGAGAATCAGACTGCGCGTGCGCCGTAACAGTATCCCCCCCCTATGGACAGATTCCAGATGTCCTGGAAGTCGAACCCCCGAAAAAACAGGAACAACAGACAAGGGAGGGCGGAGGGGCGAACTGGTGGTGGGTCGCCGGCCCAAGTGTCCCCGAATCCACCGAGGACGAGTCTGATGGCGGCGGCGAGAAGAACGCCGCTGAAGCCGGCGAGGCGGGCGACCAAGGGACGGCCACCATCTTGGCCGTCGGGAAGGCGGACGCGAATGGCGCCGTGGTGCGTCCCGCTGGAACCGAAGAGGAGGGCATCGCCGTGGTGCGTGCCGCCGGCAATGAAGAGGAGGGCGGCGCCGTGGTGCGTGGCGCCGGCAACGAAGAGGAGGGCGGCGCCGTGGTACGGCCCGCCAGACACGAGGAGGAGGGCACGTTGTTGTCTGAGGCGAAGAGGAAGACGCCGTCGTCTGAGGCGTGGAAGCAGCGGACGTCATCGGCGAGGCAGGCGTGGAGGAAGACGCCATCGGCAAGGTAGGCATGGAAGCAGCGGACGTTGGCAGCGCCGGAGACGAGGAGGACGGCTGAGGATCAGGCCAAGGTGCTGAGGTCGGCGCTGCCGGCCGAGGTGCAGAGGTCGAGGCCAGCCTGGAAGCTGGAGGAGACGCAGGGGTCAGCCTGGGAGCTGGCGGAGACGAGGGGACCAGCCTGGGAGCTGGTGCTAGCTCGGACGCTAGCCGAGGGACTGGTGCTAGCTCGGACGCTAGCCGAGGGACAGGTGCTAGCTCGGACGCTAGCCGAGGGACAGGTGCTAGCTCGGACGCTAGCCGAGGGACAGGTGCTAGCTCGGACGCTAGCCGAGGGGCTGGTGCTAACTCGGACGCTAGCCGAGGGGCTGGTGCTAGCTCGGACGCTAGCCGAGGGGCTGGTGCTAGCTAGGACCCTAGCCTCGGGACAGGTGCTAGCTCGGACGCTAGCCTCGGGACAGGTGCTAGCTCGGACGCTAGCCTCGGGACAGGTGCTAGCTCGGACGCTAGCCTCGAGACAGGTGCTAGCTCGGACGCTAGCCTCGGGACAGGTGCTAGCTCGGACGCTAGCCTCGGGACAGGTGCTAGCTCGGACGCTAGACTCGGGACAGGTGCTAGCTCGGACGCTAGCCTCGGGACTGGAGCTAGCTCGGACGCTAGCCTCGGGACTGGTGCTAGCTCTGACGCTAGCCGAGGGGCTGGTGCTAGCTCAGAGGCTAGCCAGGGGGCTGGTAGCTGTGGCAGGGAAAAGCGAAATATAGGTGGAATAAATCTGGCAGGGAGTAGCCTGTCTTGGTGCAGCAGTGCCACCCCATCAGTACAGCCACCAGTACTATCCCCCCCTCCGAAAGCGGATGCCAGACGCTTCTTGCTGGCTGAGGAACAGTCTCTAAGGGTGGGAGGAGGGTATCCAGGCGACGAGAAAATTCCTCCTTGCTCACATCACTGCTAAACATGCCTTTCCACGACAGTTTGGCAGGACAAGACAACTCCTCCGGTGTGGAGCGAAAAAAAGAAAAAGACATGGTGAATGGGGCAAGAGGCAGAAAAAAGAAAAGAAAAAAAAATCACAGGGGGCGGAACTAAAGTCACTGGGGGCGGGGCTAAGGAACTGTGCCGTCAGGTCCTTTAATAATTTTGGCGGGAACTTACTGTTGTGTTTACTGAGGGGAGGTGACGGCAAACAGACACCAGGGAACAGTATATACAATTATTTATTATATATATAGTCAATATATATATATATACATATATATATATATATATATATATATATATATATATATATATTGACTATATATATAATAAATAATTGTATATACTGCCCCCTGGTGTCTGTTTGCCGTCACAGTATATACAGTATATACAGTATATACAATTATTTATTATATATATAGTCAATATATATAGTCAATATATATATATTGACTATATATATAATAAATAATTGTATATACTGTTCCCTGGTATATATATATATATATATATATATATATATATATATATATATATATATATATATATATATATTGACTATATATATAATAAATAATTGTATATACTGCCCCCTGGTGTCTGTTTGCCGTCACCTCCCCTCAGTAAACACAACATTTGTATCAGAATCAGAATCAGAATCAGCTTTATTGTCATTACGCAAGGTAACGAGATTGAGGCCATTCCATACAGTGCGATGTGTGCATGCTAGAAAAACAATGTGCAAATATATAAAAATTTAAAAAATGTAGAAGTGCAATGAATATGGTGTGAAATGAATATATACATGAAAAAACAAAACAAAAAACAGGGTGGTTGGTGGAATGGGTTATTGCACCGAAGAGAAGGCAGTTATGAGGGACAATGGGGCAGTCCGTTCAGGATGGTTATGGCCCTGGGGAAGAAGCTGTTCTTTAGCCTGTTTGTTTTGGTTTTAATGCACCTGTAGCGCTTCCCAGAGGGCAGCAGGTGGAACAGGTCAGAGCCAGGGTGGGTGCTGTCTTTGATGATGGCACTGGCTCTGTTGAGGCAGCGGGAGGTGTAGATGTCCGTCAGAGAGGGGAGAGGGCGGCCGATGATCTTCTGAGCCGTCTTGACCACTCTTTGCAGCCTCTCCCTGTCTGCTGCAGTGCAGCTGCCGTACCATACCGTAATACAGTAGGTCAGCAGGCTCTCGATGGACGAGCGGTAGAAGGTCAGCAGCAGGTCAGGCTTCAGGTTGTACTTCCCGAGGACTCTAAGGAAGTGTAGCCGCTGCTGAGCCTTCTTGATGATTGATGTGGTGTTGACTGTCCAGGAGAAGTCATTAGAGATGTGGACTCCAAGGTACCTGAAGGTGTGGACCCTCTCTACACGCTCGCCGTTGATGTAGAGGGGGGCAGGGTCGGTGCTGCTCCTCCTGAAGTCGACGATGATCTCTCTGGTCTTGCTGGTGTTGAGAGCGAGGTTGTTCTCCGAAGACCAGGCCGTCAGCTTCAGGACCTCCTCTCTGTAGGCAGCCTCGTCACCCCTGGAGATGAGCCCGACCACTGTGGTATCGTCGGCAAACTTGACGGTAAGGTTGTCACTGTGGGCCGGACTGCAGTCATGGGTGTAAATGCAGTAGAGGAGGGGGCTCAGCACACAGCCCTGTGGGGAGCCGATGCTCAGCGTGCGGGAGGATGAGAGGTGCGGGCCAAGTCTCACATTCTGGGGTCGGTCCGTTAGGAAGTCCCTTATCCAGGCGTTTGTGAGAGGGGGGAGGCCAAGAGTGTCCAGTTTATTGCAGAGTCTGTCCGGGATTATTGTATTGAAGGCAGAGCTATAGTCCACAGAGAGCATCCGGACGTAGCTCTGCTGCTTCTCCAGGTGGTATGTTCTCTATATCCAACATTATGTATTATTCTAACTGATCTTTTTTGTAACACTGATAGTGAATGAAGAGTACTTTTGTAGTTGTTTCCCCATATTTCTGCACAATAACTCAGATATGGTGGAATAATAAAATGAGTGAACAATGGTAATAATAATAATAATAATAATTCAGATTCAAATTGGTTATATTTGAACATATACAGTTTCTAAATAATATTATTTGATATTTTACGGTAATGTGTTAATAATTTCATACATAAGTCGCTCCTGAGTATAAGTCGCACCCCCAGCCAAACTATGAAAAAATTCAATTGTTCAGATTCAAATTGGTTATATTTGAACATATACAGTTTCAAAATGATGCATTACCTTAATAATAATAAGAAAGTAAATATTACAAAAGGGTTTAGATTAGATATGACATTATTTGTATCTGTTAAAATAGTTTAGCACAGGTAATCCAAAGTGTGGCCCAGCTTGAGTTCTGTTGGCATCCAGAATAAAATTAAAATTAAATTTGGAAAAAAGGGTAAAACAGAGCAAAAAAACCCTACTTTGTCATGATCCGTTACCCGGGTCATGGCGTGATATATGTTTAGTAGCTTGTCTCCTACGTTTTAGTCTGTTTCCTGGCTGCACCCTCTTTTCTTTGTTGGTTTCCATGCGCACTAATTGTCCACACCTGCCTTTGTTTAGTAATGAGTGTTCCCAGCAGGTGTTTTGGTTAATCACGCGCCTTTATAGTTTTCAGTCATCCAGCACGAGTTGCTGGGTCAATGCTCGCTATACGCGACATTTAAGTTTCTTCTGGTTTTTCACCTAGCGCAGGGGTCGGCAACCCAAAATGTTGAAAGAGCCATACTAGACCAACAATACAAAAAAATAAAAATGTCTGGAGCCGCAAAACATTAAAAGCCTTATATAGATGTAAGTGTCTACATTAGCTATGTTAGCCTACTATCAAAGGCTGATGCAAATCTTTGTTGACAGAAATGTTGTATTTGAATTTTTATTTTACACATTTTTGCAACATTGGAAATCATTAGTAAAATGGAGGCTTCTCACAGGATAAGATAACTTCTGGAAGTTACTGGCTCAGAATGGCCAAAGGTATAGATGTGTGTGTCCAAGTTAAAGGAAACGACAGGCTGTTTTTTTCCAATGGAATTATTTTCAATCTTTGTAAGCTGGGTAATGTTTGCTGTGGTCTGGAACAACATGGCACACAAACAACTATCTGAAATGCAGATACATACAGATAATGTGTCATGAGACATGAAAATATAAATTAAATACGGAGAGAACATATGCATACTTAGCCAACCTTGAGACCTCCGATTTCGGGATGTGGGGGGTGGGGAGGGGGCGTGGTAGGGGCGGGGGGCGTGGTTAAGAGGGGAGGAGTACATTTACAGCTAGAATTCACCAAGTCAAGTATTTCATATATATACTGTATATATATATATATATATATATATACGAAATATTCAAGTATTTTATATATACATATATATGAAATACTTGACTTTAAGTGAATTCTAGCTATATATATATTTTTATTATTAATATATATATATATATATATATATATATATATATATATATATATATATATATATATATATATATATATATATAGTATAGCAGTTGTGCACTGGGGGGGGGGGGGGGGGGGGGGGGGTGTCGCAGCTTGCTGCGGGGTTGTTCTTCCATCGCAAAAGACGGCTCCAGACGACAGCGTGAAGGTAGGCTTGGATTTATTAACATAAATAATCCAAACTACCACAAACGCAAACAATACAAGAAAAAAGGCAAGCGTGCCTAAAAACCAATGAGCTACTCTTTAGCAGAAACTAGGGCATGGACATGGAAACTTACTTGGTCAGAATCAGATATAAGCCGGTGTGACATAAAGACAACGAAGGCAGAACGAGTGACTGGCAAAGGCAACTTAAATAATGCCTCTGATTAGCGCTCGGGAAGCAGGTGAGCGGTCGAGCACTAATCAGAGACAGGTGAACACAATGAGTGACCATGACAACCAAAACAAACTCACAGGAGCACAACCAAGAACTAAAGCAGTCCAAAACTAACAGAAAATAACTAAACAAACATGGTCCGGACCACGGATCATGACACAAACGAGGCATAATGATGCAATATGTACATACAGCTAGCCTAAATAGCATGTTAGCATCGATTAGCTTGCAGTCATGGATTGACCAAATATGCCCGATGAGCACTCCAGCAAATCAATAAAATCAACAAAGCTCACCTTTGTGCATTCACGCACATAATACAATGTTTGGTGGACAAAATGAGACAAAGAAGGAGTGGCATAAAACACGTCTTTCTGTGGCAGCAACATGTAAACAAACTACGATGAGTTCAAGGATCGCTGAAATTAGTCGGACAAAACGGTGCTTGCCAAATACTCTCATCAGTGAAGCATTTATAACGTAAACAGTGGGATTTTTAACAACCAGGAAGGTTTGTGTCATGTTTGTTCTCCTACAGAAAATATATTTAAACAAAAAATATATTTTTTTCTTCATCTTTTTCCATTTTCACACATCTCTGAAAGAGGTCCAGGGAGCAACTAGGTGGGCGCTCGAGCCGCGGGTTGCTGACCCCCGACCGAGCTCAATTGTTTTTGCCGCACTCCAGTATTCCTAGCTGTTCACCCTTGGGGACTATTTGATTTGTTGCTCCACGCTTGTTTAGCGTCTGAGCTTTTGTATTTTTGTCCTGCTTTAAATAAATCAAGCTAAATCCTACCTGCACGCTGCTCCTGCTTGTCTTTCTGCATTGGAGGGAACACGACCATCGCAGCCATGCGTTCCCTATGTAACATTAACTATATTGCCAAAAGTATTTGGCCAAATGGCCACCCATCCAAATGATCAGAATCAGGTGTCCTAATCACTTGGCCCGGCCACAGGTGTATACAATCAAGCACTTTGTGAAAGAATGGGGAAAGGAGCTCAGTGATTTCCAGCGTGGAACTGTCATAGGATGCCACCTGTGCAACAAATCCAGTCGTGAAATTTCCTCGCTCCTAAATATTCCAAAGTCAACTGTCGGCTTTATTATAAGAAAATGGAAGAGTTTGGGAACAACAGCAACTCAGCGACCAAGTGGTAGGCCACGTAAACTGAGGGGTCAGCGGATGCTGAAGCGCATAGTGCAAAGAGGTCGCCAACTTTCTGCACAGTCAGTTGCTACAGAGCTCCAAACTTCATGTGACCTTCAAATTAGCCCACGTACAGTATGCAGAGAGCTTCATGGAATGGGTTTCCATGGCCGAGCAGCTGCATCTAAGCCATACATTACCAAGTCCAATGCAAAGTGTGGGATGCAGTGGTGTAAAGCACGTCACCACTGGACTCTAGAGCAGTGGAGACGCCTTCTCTGGAGTGATGAATCACACAATTCCATCTGGAAATCTGATTGACGAGTCTGGGTTTGGAGGTTGCCAGGAGAACGGTACATTTCGAACTGCATTGTGCCGAGTGTGAAATTTGGTGGAGGAAGAATTATGGTGTGGGGTTGTTTTTTAGGAGTTGGGCTTGCCTCCTTAGTTCCAGTGAAAGGAACTTTGAATGCTCCAGGATACCAAAACACTTCGAACAATTCCATGCTTCCAACCTTGTGGGAACAGTTTGGAGTGGGCCCTTTCCTCTTCCAACATGACTGTGCACCAGTGCACAAATCAAGGTCCATAAAGACATGGATGACATAGTCTGGTGTGGATGAACTTGACTGGCCTGCACAGAGTCCTGACCTGAACCCGATAGAACACCTTTGGGATGAAATAGAACGGAGACTGAGAGCCAGACCTTCTCGACCAACATCAGTGTGTGACCTCACCAATGCGCTTTTGGAAGAATGGTGGAAAATTCCTATAAACACACTCTGCAACCTTGTGGACAGCCTTCCCAGAAGAGTTGAAGCTGTAATAGCTGCAAAAGGTGGACCCTATGGGTTAGGAATGGGATGGCACTTCAAGTTCATATGTAAGTCAAGGCAGGTGGCCAAATACTTTTGGGAATATAGTTTATTTCATGAGATAAAACTGAAATGTTGATTCCGATAGTTAATAACGGAACACTTTGTCATTTTAAGTGATGGGTGACTAAGTTTTGTCACCTTTTTTTTTCTTACAAAAAAAAAATTGACTTTCACTATGCGGTCCTTGGCAAAAAAGGTCTGGACATCCCAGCATGAAATCAAGTTGTCCTTGGATATCACTCAATAAGCTCCTTTTTAAACTGATACAATTCCACATTTGAACCATCAACTTATTGATTTGACTGGTGACAAATAAAAGAATGGTCTGCACTCTCTGAATGTTTACAAATAAATCCCCTCCACCCCCAACACCATTCCCCTTCTGTTGAAATTAGCTGCCTCTGCTTCGGATTAAAGGCGCCGCCTCCCGTTTGCAATCCTTCTGGAGCCGAAGATAAGAATATTTAAAAGATGGCTGTCTCGTCTCCTTCCACACTTCACAAGGAAGCATTCTGACAGAAAGCGCGCACACACGCGCGCGCGCCTTCCGGAGGTCAGACGATACAGTTAACCTCAATTACCACCGTGCTTTACAACGTGGGTCAGGGGTCGCAGGCGTGATGAGGACGCTCACACAAGGATAGCCGGAGGTGTTTTGGACAGACAGCCTCTCTAATTGTGCCTTGTCCGTGTCCCCACACCTGTCATGGCCTCCGGATCCTCCAACAATGGAATCAATCTTGCAGGTGATCGTGTCTGCAGAAAGGAGGACAGCGTCGCTAACCAATGAGCTTCTTCACAGAAAGTGGTGTTCCACAAGAGACCGTTCTTGGACCCTTATTGTTTTCTACCCGCATACAATCCCATGATGGATGGATGGTAGGGACTAAAGGTGAGTAAAAACCACAAAGGCAAAATGCACCAATATTTGGATACAAATGCAATTCTGTAGTCAGAATGTTATACAGGAACAATTTTTAATTATTTTTTTGAACTGCAAGTCATTGATATGCTCAAAACTCGGTGATGGGTTGCACATTTTCTCAAAACACCGACCAAACTCACCGTCTTCACACCTACCAGCGTGGTGATTGCTTTGGCCTTTTTTGTGAAATAATACTACTTGACTCAAACTTCAAGTCAATTAGGCTACATTGGAAACAAATTGCTCAACAACTTAATTTTAATGCAAAATGTAAAAAAAATATCAAATAAAGTAAATACATTTCTTAAATAAAACTATATGCTGCTTAACTTCTGGTTGGTTGTTGGTGTTGCCTGATAGAATAGATAGATACAATAGAAAGTACTTTATTGATTCTATTCTGTGTTATATGTGTTTTATGTTGCACGATTGCACCAAGAAAAATTCCTAGTTTGTGAACCCGTTCTCAAACAATGGCAATAAAAACTATTCTGATTCTGATTCTGATCCCTGGGGAAAATTCAGCACCACAGTTCCTTCACAATAAACACTTTGTATTTATATTATTCACATGTGAATAATGCTGTATAATAGACTGTATTTATAGTATTCACATGTGAATAATGCTGTATAATAGACTGTATTTATAGTATTCACATGTGAATAATGCTGTATAATAGACTGTATTTATATTATTCACATGTAAAAAATACCTGTATTATACAGCATTATTCACATGTAAATAAAAATAAATACAGTCTATTATACAGCATTATTCACATGTGAATAAGATACATACAGTCTATTATACAGCATTTTTCACATGTGAATAATATAAATACGGTCTATTATACAGCATTATTTACATGTGAATAATATAACTACAGTCTATTATACAGCATTATTCACATGTGAATAATATAAATACAGTCTATTATACAGCATTAGTCACATGTGAATAATATAACTACAGTCTATTATACAGCATTATTCACATGTGAATAATATAAATACAGTCTATTATACAGCATTATTCACATGTGAATAATATAAATACAGTCTATTATACAGCATTATTCACATGTGAATAATATAAATACAGTCTATTGTACAGCATTATTCACATGTAAAAAATACCTGTCTATTATATAGCATTATTCACATGTGAATAATATAAATACAGTCTATTATACAGCATCATTCACATGTGAATAATATAAATACAGTCAATTATACAGCGTTATTCACATGTGAATGATATAAATACAGTATATTATACAGCATTATTCACATGTGAATAATATAACTACAGTCTATTATACAGCATTGTTCATATGTGAATAATATACATACAGTCTATTATACAGCATTATTCACATGTGAATAATATGCATACAGTCTATTATACAGCATTATTCACATGTGAATAATATAACTACAGTCTATTATACAGCATTATTCACATGTGAATAATATAACTACAGTCTATTATACAGCATTATTCACATGTGAATAATATAAATACAGTCTATTATAGAGCATTATTCACATGTGAATAATACAACTACAGTCTATTATACAGCATTATTCACATGTGATTAATATAACTACAGTCTATTATACAGCATTATTCACATGTGAATAATATGCATACAGTCTATTATACAGCATTATTCACATGTGAATAATATGCATACAGTCTCTGGACAACAACCCGGTCAAGGTTTCCACTGGTTTGGTCGTTTCTGATATTTTTTGGACCACTACTAGCGGTATGCTGTTTAACGTCACATAATCCACCATCATGGGTAATAACAAACAAAAAAAAGGCGGCGGAAAACCACGCATTGTACTGGTAAAACATAATTGTTCACCTTTTCCAGCTACATATTTTCCTTTTCTGTTTTTTTCCACGGGGGTAGAATGCTTACCGGTAGGTTGTTGCTCGCATGCGGAGCAACATTTTCAGAGTCATTGTGTGAGTCAATGGTTTGTTTGATATTCATCATGCAGCTGTAGCTGAGTTTTTTTTACATTTTACTATAACAGCAATAATTAAAAACCTGTACTCAGGAAGATATTCAACAGGATCACGTTGAAACTCAGCTACAGCTGCATGATGGATATCAAACAAACCATTGACTCACACAACAAAGAGATTCTGAGCACTCACAGACAAGCAACCGCTAACGACTGTAACGCCACAGATAGCTGCAATTGCAGACAAAGGCTTAACTGCCCACTCAACGGAAACTGTTTAAAAACATCAGTTGTTTACCAAGCCAGCGTCACCCGCAAGGACAACTCAAACACAGAGACATACATTGGACTCACAGAAAACACCTTACAAACCCGTTATAACAACCGCACAGCATTTCCTGACCTAACGTGTGTATGTATATACATATATATATATATATATATATATATATATATATATATATATATATATATATATATATATACATATATATATATATGCTAGCTGGTGGTGTTATTATAATTTTTTTAATTGAAACATAAGTTTTTGCAAACGGCCCTTTTAAACAATATATTTGTTGTTGATTTCATTTTAATAGATCATATTTTTATTATTCTTTTTTTTTTAAACATTTTACTATAACAGCAATAATCAATAATTGTATTGACGTTATTATATAAAATAATTATTTCACATCTGAATTCAAAATATTTTAATGAATCAGCTTTGTTAAAAAATTAGTAAAGCAAAATTACATTTAGAACACTTTTTTTTTTTTGTAAATGAGATTTGTTGTTTAGTCAAAGTTTATTTGCACGACCTTTAAACATAAGTGCCACAAACGGCTTCACAAACCACAACATCCCATGATCTGAACCCACATTTGGGCAAGGTAAAAAGGTAAAGGTAATAACTTAAAATGACCAAAATGAGAAAAAGAGACAAGAAGAAACCTTGGGAAACAGCTAGCAATTCCTCCAGACTGGTACTTCTCCAGAGATTATCCGTGACCACCTGGTAACCTCTCTATGCAGGAGTGGGGGGCAGAGCAGAAAAGAAAAGTGGCAGGTCAACTGGTCTAGACAGGGGTCTATTTAAAGACTAATGCAGTGGTTCTCAAACTTTCTTTCACCAATTACCCTGTCAGAAAACACTTGGATTGACAAGTACTATTATAATGATAGACAGTAAAACACAGTAGTGTAGTATGCCTAAGTAATCATTAAAACAAGGCAGAGAGTTTATTTAACAAGTATATTCAATAGTTTTCACCAATGTACCATTACACACAGTTTAAAAAGTAAAACTGTGTTTAAAAATTGAAAGATATAAAAAAGTAATCACTCAATTAGGTGATTTTTTGGCGTACCACGAGATGGAGCCCGCGTACCACTAGTGGTAACTGTACCACAGTTTGAGAATCCCTGAGTATATAAATGAGTTTTATGGTGGGACTTAAATATTTGTACTGACTTCGCAGTTGTTGGTTATCATTTTAACAAACCATATTTTTGTTTTACATTTTACTATTACAGCAATTTTTTTTATTGACGCTCTAAGTTTTAGACATGAAAAAAAAACACATTTTATATATAATTCTTAAATGTTGTAAATAAATTAGTTTGTTGAAAACTGGGTACACTAAAATTACATTCATAACAATATTTTTGGGGTAAATTATATTGTTGATTTAATTTTAATTCATCATATTTAATTGTTCTGTTTTTTTTTCTTCAGATTTTGCTATAGCAGCAATATTTATTTATTGGCATACTACTTGATAGAAAGAAAACAAATATGTTTGATTTATAATTATAAAACCTTCTAATGAATTAGTGTTGTTGAATATTAGGCACACCGATATTATACTGATAACAATAAGTGTATTATTGTAAGTGTACTGTTAACCTGTTAACATACGATAACAGATTTAATATTCTAATATTATCATAAAGGCCGCATTTCTGACACAATTATTACAAATGTATGCCTGTTACTTACTTTTTATGTAATTAGTGTGAGTCATATGCAGCAATGCATGCAATCAAACTGCATGAAGGTGTACTGTAGTACTGTAGTATCTTTCAATATCATTAGCTTGTATCCACTTGGAATACAAAGTGGGCTGCCATTGATCAACCTCTTACATACAAACATTCAAGACTCCGTGCAGGTGAGAGATGGGATAATGACGCTACGGAGAGCTGAAAAGCGATATTGACTTCTATTATTGTGGCAATCTGACACAGAAGTGTGATGAAAGGAAAATTGAGATGAAGGTAAAATCGATGAGCACTGATACAATAGTGGAGGCAATTTCAGATATGGGTGACTACAATAGACCCTTTAGATTCCTGGAACCTCTGGTTCCTGGAATCACAAGTTCCTGTAGTAGTGTGTGGTTGTGTGTTTCCACCGCATTTTACATTTCATTGTAGTTTTATATAAATCAGAACTATGACGTATGGAGGAGTGGTTTCCTATATTTCTACACTGATACCATTTAAATAAACAGATAATATTAGGTCACAGTTCTTTTACTAAAAATTAAGTAATTGAAATACAAAGCAACAATATACAAAACGATATGATTTAAAAAATGAAGTGTACCAAATTGTTCATAAAAAATCAGACTTTTGTCAAAAAGTCGTCCCTTCAGTAAATTCATTAGGGTCAGGTGAATCCTTTTGGTCCATTTCAGCTGTAAATAACAATATATAAATAATAAATGTCTGTGTTTATCCAACGCCGACAACACAAACACATCGGCTTTAGCATTCTGCTACATCTGTTCACTCGGGTTGAGGCTAATAACTACACAAATGGAGTGCCACCGACTACTTTTACAATACATATTAATGTAAATAATTAATAATTGATGTTATTTATCTTCATTCCACTCGTGTACTGCCTCCTTTATTTCACATTTATCCAAGAAATTCAGCGTAGTAAGCAGCTGAGGTCACCACTTCCAGTCCGGCTTCATACTCCTCCGTAAATACATTTGAAAAAGTCTGTCCACTTCCCATACCTTTGCGTAATGAAATTAAGTTTGTAAAAACTAATAAACAACAAATTAACTGCATATATTTTAAAGACTACGGCTGAGTAAAAAAACTATCCAAAATACCGTATTTTTCGGACGATAAGGCGCACTTAAAATCATTTCATTTTCTCAAAACTCCAGTGTGCCTAATGTATGCAATACTTTTGGTTGTGCTTACCGGCCTTGAAGCTATTTTATTTGGTACATGGTGAAATGACAATTGTGACCAACAGATGGCAGTCACACATAAGAAATATGTGTAGACCGCAATATGACTCAAGTAAACAACACCAAAATGTTATATGTTCCATTGAAAATATAGAACATTACACACGGTGCTCAAAACTCTATCAAAATGTTTTAGTACGACTTTGGTAAGCTATAAAGGCGCACCACTTGATGGATTGTACTGTGCTTCAACATACAAGTATTATTATGGTGTGTTTGTAAGGTAAGACATATTATCTGGCGTTTTGTTTCGCAATATTATGCAAAAGCAACTTTCTTACCTTCTGGCACCTGCTGATCTGTATTTGGGATCTGCATTAATCCTGAAAATGTGCGCGTTTCCGCCTTTGGAGTCCGTGCCGACACCGTAGTCGATAAGCTTCTTCTTTTTCTCTATCTTCTTGTTATGGGACATTCATTCTCCGCTGTTGCCATTTCTAATATAGTAGTGTAAAGTTCTTACTTATATCTGTCAGTAAACTCGCCATGAAAGCGCTAAAACATACCGGTGTAGTGAGTTTACATTATGTCGGTGCGCCCTATGGTCCGGAAAATACGGTAGTTCCACTGATCATGCATTTCGAAAGCTCCTTTTGTTGTTCTTTTTCTCCGTTGTCAAGTTTGTTGTATTAGAAATACATAAGCAATAAAAAATAAACAAGCAAGTATTCCAATGGCGGTGTTGTGCTTGAAAAATAAGTTTTAGGAACACCCCCAACTGTTATCAACCAATCAAGGTTCCTGGTCGCTTGAAAAAGTCCTACACTGCAAAAACTGAAATCTAAGTAAGATTAAATATCTCAAATAAGGGTGATATTTGCTTATTTTCTGTCTGATAAGATAATTATTCTCACTAAGCAGATTTTATGTTAGAGTCTTTTACTTGTTTTAAGTGTTTTGGTCCTAAATGATCTCAGTAAGATATTACAGCTTGTTGCTGAGATTTGATGACCTACATTGAGTAAAACATGCTTGAAACTAGAATATCAACTGATGCAAAGCTGTGTCATTAACACTCACAAGTATAAAACTACTTTTTTAAAGTAATAATTTCTTATTTCAAGCATGAAAAAAAAAAACATTTAACATGTAACATTTCAAACAATTTTGAACAGAAATAGTTCATGCACATTCACATAAATTCTTCAAAATTACAATTAAAAAAAAATGTCCTTGTTGCCTTTCCATTAAGAACAATAAATTAGTTTTTAGTATAAGTTTGCTGGTTTTAAGAAATGTAATGCCGAGCGCATATCACTATGTCAAGATAATGGCACTAGCCTACTTAATTTAAGAATATTTTCAACATATTGAGCAAAAAGGTCTCTTTTTTTTCTACCAAGAAAAGTGCACTTGTTATTAGTGAGAATATACTTATTTTAAGGTAGTTTTGGGTTCATTGAGGTTAACTAATTTGACTTGTTTTGGAAAGTATATATATAGTATATATATTTAAAAAAGTATATATATTTATTTGTACAGTAATCTATTTATTTATTTATATATATGTATATATATTTATTTATATATATATTTATATATATTATTTATATATATTTATATATATAAAAGTGTATATATTTATCTGTACAGTAATCTATTTATTTATTTATATATATTTATTTATTTTATATATATATTTATATATTATTTATATATATTTATTATTTATATATGCACCTTATTGCTTTTTTTTTTTATCCTGCACTACCATGAGCTTATGTAACAAAATGTCGTTCTTATCTGTGCTGTAAAGTTCAAATTTGAATGGCAATAAAAAGGAAGTCTAAGTCTAAGTCTAAGTCTAAAGTCTTGACAAGCCACATTTTCTTGTTCTATTGGCAGATAATTTTGCTTAGTTCAAATAAAATACCACACATTTTGGTATGTTTTTTTTCTTATTTTTGAACACTGACTTTTTGCAGTGTACCTAACTAGAAGGAACTTCGAAAGGTTCCTGAAGAACTAAATCTACCTGGGTAATTTTTGGTGGAAACACAGGGGGAACTTTATTTACCCGGGTAAGTGGGAAAGTTCCTGAAAAAGTCCCTGTGGTGAAAAAGGGCCTAATGCATACATAAGCTACAAATACCAGGTTCAATTGTACAGAAAGTCTTGGCACTATCTCCATTATTAGCACCTACCGTATTTTTCGGAGTATAAGGCGCACCGGAGTATAAGTCGCACCTGCCGAAAATGCATAATAAAAAAGGAAAAAAACATATATAAGTCGCACTGGAGCCCGGCCAAACTATGAAAAAAACTGCGACTTATAGTCCGAAAAATACGGGTATTAGTTATTAATCGTTTGTCTTCATTACTTCCCTTATCTGCAGCATAAAGAAAGCAGCAGTGCAATAAGGGACAGTATATTCTCAGGCCTTTTGTACAATGGCCCAGCTAACCAGTGACCCGTTCAGCCAGCCAAGAGCACTTGACAGGGAAATTAGCAACATTGTCGTTGGCTGGTCGTTCCATGCATACTTGACCCACTAACACCGAGTGTGTGTGTGCAGGCTGATTGGGGTGTATATAACGTGAACACGTGGCGACTGGGGGAATTGAAGTAGAAAGAAATAAAAGCCTCGCCCTTATATCTGGCCGCCGTATGAAAATAAGAACTGTAACCAAAGTAGCGAGGAGTTTATGCAGAAATAATCAAGTTAGTACATCAATGTCTCACTCGACCTTATGATGTGAGAACAATTCCATGTTTTTTATGCCTCAGTGCAATTCAATCGCTAAGTTCAAACTTTCAAAGTTACCGTATTTTTCGGACTATAAGTCGCAGTTTTTTTCATAGTTTATGAAAGTTGCATAATGTTTTTTTCCTTCTTTATTATGCATTTTCGGCAGGTGCGACTTATACTCCGGTGCGACTTATACTCCAAAAAATGCGGTACTATGAATCAGGCCTGGGCAATTATTTTGACTCGGAGGGCCAAATTTGGAGAATAAAATGTGTCTGGGGGCCGGTATATCTGATTTTTAGGAACACTAGCACAAAACCTCACAATAATGTCTGAATGCTAAAAATGTATGACAGACCACCTTAAAGGACGGAACGGAATTTTACATTTTTTTTACTGAATGAGACACCCAGAATGTGCATGACAATAATGTTACAATATTAACTATAAACGATAAAACACTGAAAATTGACAACATATGAACGTCACACCCCCTCTCGATCGACATATTTTACAATCAAGCGAAACACAATAAAAATGCAACAAACATAGCGTAATATGAACGCGAAAAACAAAAATAGACCCACCTACAATCTAATACAGGGGTAGGGAACCTATGGCTCTAGAGCCAGATGTAGCACTTTTGATGACTGCATCTGGCTCTCAGATAAATCGTAGCTGGCATTGCTTAACACGATAAGTAATGAATAATTCCGCTGGTAATTACAGTGTTAAAATTAACCACGTATCAACCAGACTACAAAGCCATCAGCAAAACCATGCAGCACCAGAAGTCGCATTAATGGTAATGGTTAGCTTCAGAATAACACTGTTATTAAAAATAATAAGAAACTTATTATACTCTAAAAATGTTGGTCTAACTTAAAAATGCATGCATTTAGTTGTATTCAGTGTTAACATTTTTTTTTTTTTTTTTTTTTTTTTTTTTTTTTTTTTAGGGCGGTATAGCTCGGTTGGTAGAGCAGCCGTGCCAGCAACTTGAGGGTTGCAGGTTCGATCCCCGCTTCCGCCATCCTAGTCACTGCCGTTGTGTCCTTGGGCAAGACGCTTTACCCACCTGCTCCCAGTGCCACCCACACTGGTTTAAATGTAACTTAGATATTGGGTTTCACAATGTAAAGCGCTTTGAGTCACTTGAGAAAAAGCGCTATATAAATGTAATTCACTTCACTTCACTTCACTTATACGACTCTTACAGAAATACATGTTAAAATATTTGGCTTTCATGGCTCTCTCAGCCAAAAAGGTTCCCGACCCCTGATCTAATATATCTGATACATCACTAAGCTTTAAAACTTTGTTGTAAAAATCTCCTTCCGCGTCTGTCCCTGACACCCACATTTCAGGCTGGCCGCTCTGCAAACACTCAGTTACTAGTTAGATTACCATAGTAACTAGTATATCATGCAAAATTGCAGATCCCAACCATTGAAATACTTGGTATAGTTCAAGACTTACGGTCATTTGAAAACATCACTGCACATCATAATGGCAGCTACAGTTTCCAATCCTAAAGATCTAAAACAATTATTTGGGAATGTCCGGCGGGCCAGATTGAAAAGCTTAACGGGCCGCATGCATCCCCCGGGCCTTAATTTGCCAAGGTCTGCTATAAATGTAAAAAACAAAATCAATTAATCAAAATTTATTTATGTAGCCCTTAATCCAGGAGTGTCCAAAAAGTGGCCTGGGAGCCATTTCTGGCCCGCAGCTAATGTTTTACCGGCCCTAAAAAAACTAAAATTTTTTAAAAAAAAACATTAAAAAGTGGAATAAAAGAGCAAATAGGTGAAACGCAAAGAGAAAAACTTTGCAATGTTGACTCTAATAACACAATTTGTTTTTACAATTTCTCACAAAATAATAATAATAATAATGAAATCAAAATCAATGTTGCTATGAATTATTGACCGATTTAAGGACAAAAAGGACATACAAAACATGAAAAAAAAAAAATGGGAAAAAAAAGTTAATGATTATATAAATTGTTATTATAAACATATTAAGCTAATTACACCATATATTATCTGAAGCTGATAGAGAGATTTAAGCGTTGAATGTAAAAATGAGTGGGGCACTTTTGGATCCCTAAGAATTTTAGTGGAATTAAAAAAAAACCTGTCTTTGCTAAAAAAAAAAAAAAAAATAATAATAATAATAATAATAATAATAAATTCAAATCAATGTTGCTATTAATTATTGACCTAGTTAGGGATCCAATTACTTCACATCAAATATTCCACTTTGAAAATCTTTTTGGGAAAAATATTGTATATTTTGTATTTTTGCCCCAAACAATAGGGTTTTGACAAAAAGCTCATGAAATGTAAAAAAAAGAAGTATATATATATATATATATATATATATATATATATATATATATATATATATATATATATATTGTAGATCATAATTAATGCCTCTCACCTGGATAGTAGAAGGATGAAGACGTATTACTTTATTCCGACAAGTTGGTCAACTTTGACAGCCAATTTAGACCCGGGAATTGGGAACGTGAAAAGACTCTTGGTTCCGGCCCCCTTTTCTTAGAGAGGTTTATGAGTATTCGTTTTCTAAACGAGACTATAACAAGATTCTATCAATCGGCATCCTAATGACAGCAGCCATTCTAAAGTAAATGATGTTTTATTATGTTGCTTGGCTTTCATGAAATCTGCAGTAAGCAATGATTAGCATTCCTCAACTTGCTCAGTCTTTTTTGCCACTTGTGCCAGCTTTTTTTAAAAACATGTTGCATGCATCAAATTCCAAATGAGCTAATATTTGCAAAAAATAACATTGTTTTGCAGTTTGAACGTTAAGTATCTTGTCTTTGCAGTCTATTCAGTTAGAGGTTGAAAAGGATTTGCAAATCATTGTATTTTGTTTTTATTTACCATTTACACAACGTGCCAACTTCACTGGTTTGGGGGTTTGTATATGTGATAAGAAATAGGAAATATGTGTGTTGGTAGGAAATTAAACGGATAGTGAGGGTGCAGCAAAACAACAAAACAAACGGGAAGCAGAAACAAAATAAGAGCATCAAGACAGGAAAATATACAGAACACAGGAAAACTGTCATGTGGTATCATGACATAACCAAAATATTAGAAACAGCAATGCACACTACAATACATTTAAAAAAAAATACAAATTGTTAAAATCTGTCATCAAAACTGAGGCTATGTCCACACTAAGCCAGATAACCCCTTAAACGAATAATTATTTAGCCAAAGGCCTGTTTCAGCCACACTAAACCATCGTTTAAGGCAGTGGTTCTTAACCTGGGTTCGATCGAACACTAGGGGTTCGGTGAGTCGGCCTCAGGGGTTCGGCGGAGGTCAAGACCAGTGTTGGGTTAGTTACTGAAAAGCAGTAACTAGTTACAGTTACTAGTTACTTCATTTCAAAAGTAACTCAGTTACTAACTCAGTTACTTACACCAAAAAGTAATGCGTTACTGTGAAAAGTAACTATTTAGTTACTTCTTTTTTCTTTTTTTTTAAAGCTCCAATTAATGCCCTTTTAGCCTTCATTTCAGTACTGTTATTGCACTGGAGAATAATACAATCTGTTGATCAACTTGACATGCATTTGCATCACTCAACTCTGCTAAGCCATGTGGTCTACATACAACACACAAAGACAAAGATATGTTACAAAGGCCAATTTGTTTCTGGCCAGAACAAATTGACAAAACTATTTTAAATAGCTGCAACATAACATACATAAGTAACAAACAGCATAATAACAGCATAGATGTAAACCAAGAAAGGCACACACTACATACACAAAGTCTAACCAGGCATTTTCTTCCTCAAGTAATTCTTATACAAAATCATGTCTGAAACCCAGAACACTACACATTTCCCCAGTTTTAGTTTAGAGATAAGGAAAGATTGGCCTGGCCCACTAGGATCCCTCTTTATGTTTGTGAACTTTATAGTCTATACATTTAGAGTGATGTGATAATCAAACACTCTAGAAGTCTAGAATGAAAGAGTATATAAGAGAATTGACAGCAACGTTCCCTCTCAGGAGCGCGCATGTGCAATTGCGCACTGCTCAAGCGTCCTCTGCGCACGGCAAATCTATGCCATGCACAAAATCAAATAAAAAAATAAGCGCATAACAATTTTCGACACGACACCGACACGACAGAGAAAACCGTTTTTTCGTCATCATTGTTCAGATATTGTAACGTCTGTCGAGACGCTTTGAGGACATGAATTCCATCCATCACTTTACTGAGCAAAACTCTTTACTGTCGGCCATAAACACATCACCAAAACATTAGTAAAAAAAATGATATCTAGCAAAACTGGTCATTTTCTGCAGTACAAACCAGACCAAAAGCAACTTTGTTATATCAACAGCAGCCGCTCGCTCTCTCACATGCGCCAACACTTGCACATATGGCACTTAGCCAGTGATGCCATTACAGCCACACAAAAAGTCGGACAACTCCAACACCACACATAAAGTGTCATTCCAGGTCGTTACACTATGATTTACCAATCAAATGTGTGCTTATTCTAGTGTCATTTATTAGGAATCTTAATTTATAAATATTAATCATTAAATGCTGTTAGTATATTAAATAAATACTAATAAAAATATATTTTTTACAAACAGGAAGTTGCAGGAATGTACACATGATCCCCTGCTTACATCTCATTGTGCAACATGTGAATGTTTTAATGGGAACTAAATGCAATGTCTGAAAGGGGTACAAATTATTTCCAAAGCAGGACCTCCACCCAGACAAACAATACAAGTACACAGTTCATGAAAAACAATATTTTTTGTTATTGTCATTATAAGTGGGCCTAAACACTTATATTAGAAATGGAAATGACTGCTGTCATTTGATTCTAATAATAAGAGAATGTTGTCTGTCTATCTGTGTTGGCCCTGTGATGAGGTGGGGACTTGTCCAGGGTGTACCCTGCCTTCCGCCCGAATGCAGCTGAGATAGGCTCCAGCGACCCCGAAAGGGACAAGCGGTAGAAAATGGATGGATGGATGGAGATGTAAGTTGTTATTTAGTGAGGTTTGGGACAGGTGTGCTGCTGATGTAGCCACAGTGTGCACGTCTAAAGTTGCTCACATGGACTCCACTCAATGCTCAGGGACTTTTTGCATTTGCTCACACATGAACAATTAGAGGGAACATTGATTGACAGAGTGTGTACCTTCAGCGGTGAATGGTGGTGGTGGTGGAGGTGAAGTGGCATCAGAGTCTCTGTCTCTCTTTACTAGCTTCGTCGAAGCATGTTGCTATGTAGCTTGTTTCAGCAGATTTGAATTGCTGTTTTGGGCAGTAGATGGCATCTTTGATCCAAAGCACAATTTACATTTAACTAAAATGTTATTTTCTTTGTGCTCGACAAAAGAAAAGTAGTGAAAATATCTCCATGTTAGCAAACTCGACTTCTGGCTCCGCCATGATCAGACACGCCCCCCCCCTTCGCTCCCCACACTCACACTCAGACACACCCACACAGAGCGCATGTCTCTCTCTCTTCTCTGGCTTGTGACACAAGAAGAATCAGAACGACACAGCAGCCCTCCGATAAAACACACTTTATACTACATAAAAAGTAATGTAAAATAACGCAGTAACGCATCATGTAGTAACGGTAACGGAGTTACTGAATATAAAAAAATAACGCGTTAGATTACTAGTTACCGCCGAAACTAACGGCGTTACAGTAACGCGTTACTTTGTAACGCGTTAGTCCCAACACTGGTCAAGACAAACCTGACTCATCGTGTAAATAAAAACTTCTCCCTTCGGCGTACTATGGATACCCCCGAACAATGTTCCCTCTAATTTTCCATCGGATTTGCAGGTGTGTAATTTGTTGTGAGTTTATAGTGTGTTGGTTTTGTTCTTTGAACAAGGTGATGTTCATGCACGGTTAATTTTGTGCACCAGTAAAAAAACATATAACTTTGTCTTGAATTGGAAAAAAAAAAACATTTTATTTTTCACTAGAGAAGGGTTCGGTGAATGCACATATGAAACTGGTGGGGTTTGGTACCTCCAACAAGGTTAAGAACCACTGGTTTAAAGGCCTACTGAAATGCGATTTTCTTATTTAAACGGGGATAGCAGGTCCATTCTATGAGTCACACTTGATCATTTCACGATATTGCCATATTTTTGCTGAAAGGATTTAGTAGAGAACATCGACGATAAAGTTCGCAACTTTTGGTCGCTGATAAAAAAGCCTTGCCTGTACCGGAAGTAGCAGACAATATGCGCGTGACGTCACAGGTTGTGGAGCTCCTCACATCTGCACATTGTTTACAATCATGGCCACCAGCAGCGAGAGCGATTCGGACCGAGAAAGCGACGATTTCCCCATTAATTTGAGCGAGGATGAAAGATTTGTGGATGAGGAAAGTGAGAGTGAAGGACTAGAGGGCAGTGGGAGCGATTCAGATAGGGAAGATGCTGTGAGAGGCGGGTGGGACCTGATATTCAGCTGTGAATGACTAAAACAGTAAATAAACACAAGACATATATATACTCTATTAGCCACAACACAACCAGGCTTATATTTAATATGCCACAAATTAATACCGCATAACAAACACCTTCCCCCTCCCGTCCATATAACCCGCCGATACAACTCAAACACCTGCACAACACACTCAATCCCACAGCCCAAAGTACCGTTCACCTCCCCAAAGTTCATACAGCACATATATTTCCCCAAAGTCCCCAAAGTTACGTACGTGACATGCACATAGCGGCACGCACGTACGAGCAAGCGATCAAATGTTTGGAAGCCGCAGCTGCATGCGTACTCACGGTACCGCGTCTGCGCATCCAACTCAAAGTCCTCCTGGTAAGAGTCTCTGTTGTCCCAGTTCTCCACAGGCCAATGGTAAAGCTTGACTGTCATCTTTCGGGAATGTAAACAATGAAACACCGGCTGTGTTATCCGGCACAACAGTCAGGAGGTGCATTCTACAGCGGGGGTGCGTTATCCGGCACAACACCTGCCGCAATACACCGCTTCCCACCTACAGCTTTCTTCTTTGCTGTCTCCATTGTTCATTGAACAAATTGCAAAAGATTCACCAACACAGATGTCCAGAATACTGTGGAATTTTGCGATGAAAACAGACGACTTAATAGCTGGTTATCATGCTGTCCCAAAATGTCCTCTACAATCCGTGACGTCACGCGCAGGCGTCATCATACCGAGACGTTTTCATCAGGATACTTCGCGCAAAATTTAAAATTGCACTTCAGTAAGCTAACCCGGCCATATTGGCATGTGTTGCAATGTTAAGATTTCATCATTGATATATAAACTATCAGACTGCGTGGTCGGTAGTAGTGGGTTTCAGTAGGCCTTTAAGGTAACCCTCTTTGGATAATTTTTTACACGGGTAAGTGTGCCATCTATTTCTTGAATCTCCGGCTCTTAGCTTTGTATGGACTCATTGATCGTTTACAAACTGAGTTCGGAGAGGAAGTGACGTCAGAAAGAACAACCCCACAGCCAGCTTCATAACAACCAGAGCTAACCACTGGAAAGATGGAGGCGAGTCATCCAGACAAGCCCGTGCTTCTCATTCTTCTACATGTACAGACGCTTGTGGAAATCACATCCTTAAGAGAAGAAAACGCGCGATTGCAGCTATTTGGGATACAACACTTCTCAGATGGCAAGAAAACTTTCGAATGTCCACGTCAGCTGTGATTCTACTTACCGAAAAACTTTGTCTATTTGTCGAAGGAGAGACAACGAAAATGTGGATGTGATAAAAAAGGTAGCGTGTGCTTTGTATTACCTGGCCGTCGAGGGAAGACTACAGAAAACATTGAATGCTTTTGGACTGGCAAAGCAGACTGTATCAGTTATTGTCCGCCACGTATGTCGCGGACTCAACGTCTAGGTCCAGAGTGTACAAAGTCACCAATAACGAATGGACTATTAAGGTGAAGGCAAAAGAGTGAGGAGTGTCCTCACCAGATATCTAGATCCCTAGATTGATTGATGTAAAATGTTCTTTATCACATTGTTTACGTGTCTAATAAAGATTTGATTAATGTATGATGTCTCATGTGTGATTCACTACAATAGGGCCCCACAGAACACTGGATTCCAGTTAATTGAAATACCACAACCCTGGATATTGTTCAGATAAGTTAAATTGAATCTAAGAACTTGCACACAAAGCAACAGTGGAGGTGACTATGACGTGCACATTTCCCGCGCATGCGTACTAGGTCGCGTTGCGCCTGCGGACGGGGCGGGGGGGTCTTAAACGACCATTGTGTGTGTGTAAGGCTAGGTGGGATTTACCCTGGATAACCTTAGTGTAAACGGGGCCTGAGCATAATTATTACCTTTTGTAAAAACAGGATGCATGATACAAGCTCTTGTGCTGTGAACCTAATGATTTGGCCTGTTTTGGTGTTAACTAGAATTGTTTTGGTACATTTGGTTACGTAGGCGTGCAATGCAAATGACACCTACACTGTGAAAGTATTTTTTTTTCCAAGGTCAGGATAAATCAACAGAAATTACACAGCTGCCAAAAGCCATTACTGCACAATCATGCAAAACAGGGCCCGCCCCACAAGGCAAAGCAAACACACACACATATATACAGACTCTAACACACACACACACACACACACACACACACATGCATGCTGCGAAGCAAACAAAGTCAGTGTCACAGTGGCTCATCATCCCCCACACACACTTTCACTTATATTATCACTTAACATTCACTCAGTCCTTCATTCCTAGTATGGAGCCAGAAAATTTAACCCAAGTAATATCTTGTCAAAATCCTTGATTAACTCCCAGCGACCTCTCACAGCGGGGGTCCCTCGGCTATTTCACGCCTGTTCAGCCGTGCAGGTTGCACGCAGGTAAAAATCCATGTAACACTAATCCACACTATGAAATTGCGTTGACAGAGACAAACCTCAGCAAAGACTTCAAGTATTGCCAAATTGTGTTTTTGTATTGTTTATCAGCCATGCCTAGTCAAGGCTTCCTTGCTGATATGCTAATGATGCTTATGATGAATGGAAGTTCACTTAAAAGTGAGTTAGGGAGGGTTCGTGGGGGTCCTCGGGAGTCTTCTTGTGATCTGGAACGTTTTAGTTGCAACTCGAGGTGTCCTGATACCATTTTTCTACTTCTGTCACCAAATCACCAATATGATTCCCGACTGCGGCCACCGCTGCTGCTCACTGCTACCCTCACCTCTCAGGGGGTGGAACTAGGGCAGGGGTCGGCAACCCGCGGCTCCGGAGCCGCATGCGGCTCTTTGATCACTCTGATGCGGCTCAGCTGCATACTTGCCGACCCTCCCGATTTTCCCGAGAGATTTCAGAAATCTCCTGGGATTAATATTCTCCGATTTTCACCCTAACAATAACAACCACCCCAACCCTGCTCCCCCACACATCATCCCCCCCCCCCCCCTTCGTGCGTCGGTTGAGGTGGGTGGGGTTTGGTACCGGGGGTGTATAATGTAGCCCGGAAGAGTCAGGGCTGCATGGGATTCTGGGTATTTGTTCTGTTGTGTTTATGTTGTGTTACGGTGCAGATGTTCTCCAGAAATGTGTTTGTCATTCTTGTTTGATGTGGATTCACAGTGTGGCGCATATTAGTAAGAGTGTTAAAGTTTATACCGCCACCGTCAGTGTAACCTGTGTGGTTGTTGAACAAGTATGCCTTGCTGTCATTTAAGTGAGCAAGAAGAAGTCCCATCCCACGTGTGGCTGAGCCGGCACGCTGGATGTAGTGGCCGCTAAATGCTGTACCATCACGGCACGTTCGAGAGAACAGTTGCCTGGAAATTTGTAGTAAGCTGGATAAATCGGGAAGGTTGAAAAGTATGACGCTGTCAAGCGCCATCCATACAAAACTCGAGACGCTTGGTTTATACATAGCACAAAGCAAAAAAAAACTTGGATGCAGTGTCATTTCATTTTAAATTTCAAAAGTTCTTTGTGGCTCCCATTGATTTCTTTGATTTGTGAAACTGGTCAAAATGGCTCTTTGACTGGTAAAGGTTGCCGACCCCTGAACTAGGGGATGGGTCAAATGCAGAGGGTAATTTCACCACACCTAGTGTGTGTGTGTGTGACTATCATACAGGGGGCGGTATGGCGTAGTGGGTAGAGCGGCCGTGCCAGAAACCGGAGGGTTGCAGGTCCGCTCCCCGCCTCTTGACATCCAAATCGCTGCCGTTGTGTCCTTGGGCAGGACACTTCACCCTTGCCCCCTGCGCCGCTCACACTGGTGAATGAATGATGAATGAATGATAGGTGGTGGTCGGAAGGGCCATTGGCGCAAACTGGCAGCCTCGCTTCCGTCAGTCTACCCCAGGGCAGCTGTGGCTACAAATGTAGCTTACCACCACCAGGTGTGAATGAATGATGGGTTCTCACTTCTCTGTGAGCGCTTTGAGTATCCAATAATAGAAAAGCGCGATATAAAATCTAATCCATTATTATTTATTATTATTATCAGTGGTACTTTAACTTTTTTTAACTTTCTGATATAATACTGATATTGGAGCCTTGGGTATTGGCCGAGTACAATAATCCGATACAATATCAGCAGGAATCATGGTACATACTTGTATTATCTTGTATTGAGGGATGTTAGAAAAGGTTTGGCCTGGTGAAATTATTCGGAGAACAATAGTAGGTATGAAAAACGCTAACCTTATGACCTAGTGGTCATAATATTTTTCAGCCTGGCCACACCTGGTAGTGGTTCTCAATCAGCTGGCTTCTATAAATGCCTTCCTCGCCCTTTCGTCAGTGCTCGAGGATTATTTTGTGTTAAATGTCACATACTGTCTGGCTCTCCTCATTTGCTGTTTATTGTTTTCGTGCACTTCCCTGCTGCACCACGTGCCATTTTGTGGACATTAAAAGACTCTTACCTGTACGTCGTTGTCGTCCTGTCCCCTGCTTCTTGGGGTCACAACTACCGCAGCCATGCGAGTCCGTGACAGAAACCATGAGCCAGAAGGTGACCACGCGGAGCCGACGTTTTGGACCGCACATTTCCTGGAGGACCTGAAGGCCAGGTTTGGGAAGTTCCAACCCACGGCAAGCTCACTCCTTATCCGCCCGGCTTGGCCGCTGGCCTCCGCTCTTCCAGTGGGACTTTTGACGCCGCTTCCTGCCTCGTCTCAAGTGGGTCTACCGACGACGCCACGTCCAGCTCGTCCCCCAGACCAGCCTCTTCCTGCTAGTCCGGTGATGGCTCCTTTGGAGCCCACCGTGCTGTCCATGCTGGCATACTGTTGGGACTCTGTACAGGATGTGCCACTGTCTCTCCTCCTGGCCCCCCTATCCCCTTCCCTGGCTTTTACAGAGGGGGGACGCCACCAACCAAGAGCTCCTTCCTCCGATAAAGAGAAGCGTTTGGCATCCGCTTTGTGAGAGGGGTGCTACTACTAGCAGATGTGTTGCGGAAGACTCACAGCTTTGCTTATTGTCTTCAGCGGGTCGTCCCATGACACCGCCATCATCGTCTGCAGCGGGTCGTCCCACAACGCGGTCATCATCGTCTCCAGCGGGTTGTCTCCAGCGGGTCCTCTCACAACTCCGCCATCATGCTTTCCAGCGGGTCATCCCACGACGCCGCGATCATCATCGTCGCCTCCTCGACCTTCAGCTTTCCTGCCGCACAAGTGGCCATCAGCCGCCCTCATGCGACCTCCTCGTCGGCCAAGGAAGTGCCCATTCCATGGACACTCTTTGCGACGCCAGGGCATGGACCTTCACGGCGACTGAGAAGCCGTCTTCACTCAGGTCAGCCTTCTCAGCAACCACAAATGTGGCCTTTTCGTGGACGCCGTTCGCGCTATCGGCAGCGATACCCAGGACCGTGGAACTTTGTAACTGCTGGTGCGCCACTGGCACTCAGGTCTGCTACTTCGTTGGCCATGCAGTGGCAGTTCCATGGTCGCCCGCCTCACCAGCTGCAGCGGCGTTCAACCCGTCGCTGCCACCTGACTCTCCCTCGCTGGCTGCGGGGACACAAGGCTTGGCGAACCCGCCGCCTGTGACTTTGAACCTTGTTCCTTTTTCGTTGGGACGTCTTGAAATCGTCTCTATAGGGACAATCTGTCACATCACGTCTTATATTTCCTTAGTTTGTGTTTATTTCCTGTAGAGCGCTCTTATTTTTGGTTCATTTTCCTGCATGTCTCCCTGAGCTGATTGGCTGCCTGGCCACACCTGGTAGTGGTTGTCAATCAGCTGGCTTCTAGAAATGCCTGCCTCGACCTTTCGCCAGTGCTCGAGGATTATTTTGTATTAAATGTCACATACTGTCTGGCTCTCCTCATTTGCTGTTTATTGTTTTCATGTCCTTCCCCGCTGCACCTCATGCCATTTTGTGGACATTAAAAGACTTTTACCTGTACCTCATCCTCGTGTCTCCTGCATCTTGGGGTCACAACTACCGCAGCCATGCCAATCTGTGACAGATACTTCCTAATAAACTTCTGCCTTGGAGATTTTGTAAGTGTAAGTCAGTGTTTTTCAACGACTGTGCTGCGGCACACTAGTGTGCCGTGAGATACAGTCTGGTGTGCATTGGGAGATTATCTAAATTCACCTATTTGGGTTAAAAAAGTATTTTTTGCAAACCAGTAATTATAGTCTGCAAATGATGTGTTGTTGTTGAGTGTCGATGCTGTCTAGAGCTCGGCAGAGTAACCGTGTAATACTCTTCCATATCAGTAGGTGGCAGCCGGTTGCTAATTGCTTTGTAGATGTCGGAAACAGCGGGAGGCAGTTTGAAGATAAAAAGGTGTCTAATGCTTAAATCAAAAAAAAACAAACAGGTGAGTGCCCCTAAGAAAAGGCATTGAAGCTTAGGGAAGGCTATGCAGAACGAAACTAAAACTGAACTGGCTACAAAGTAAACAAAAACAGAATGCTGGACGACAGCAAAGACTTACTGGGAGCAAAGACGGCGTCCACAATGTACATCCGAACATGACATGACAATCAACAATGTCCCCAAAAAGAAGGATAAAAACAACTGAAATATTCTTGATTGCTAAAACAAAGTAGATGCGGGAAATATCGCTCAAAGGAAGACATGAAACTGCTACAGGAAAATACCAAAAAAAAGAGAAAAAGCCACCAAAATAGAAGCGCACGACAAGAACTAAAACACTACACACAGGAAAACACCAAAAAACTCCAAATAAGTCAGGGCGTGATGTGACAGGTGGTGACAGTACACCTACATTGAGACAAGAGCTATAGTGATGCATGCTTGGTTATGGTTTAAAGTCATATCCAACAATTGCAACAACGAGTTTTTACTGTCAACTGAGTTTCGTTTTTTAGTGATTTCTGCTGGTGGTGTGCCTCCGGGTTTTTTCAACGCAGAAAATGTGCCTTGGCTCAAAAAAGGTTGAAAAACACTGGTGTAAGTAATATGCAACTATAATTATTTGATACTTGTTTACATTGAAAAAGGCTTTAGACTGCAATATTTTTCAATAAAGGACACTTACAGTATTACTTGTGACAAGCTTTTTTGCTTTTTGCTGCTGTGTCGCTGCAAGCTTCTAGTAGCCTATAGCTTACCATGTTTACCATTTGTAGATTACTTCACTAAAATATAAAAAGACCAACCTTGTGCATATTAGAAGACATTTATGACTGACAATGAACATTATTGCACTACAAATGGAGCAAAAAAAACCTATATTCATTATGACTTAAACAATAATTACCTCATTATCAACAATACAGTTGTTTCAAATGCAACAATACAGTTGTTTCAAATGCAACAATACATATACGTAATGATAACTTGAAATACAAAAGAAAGTGGATAAATGGAGAAGAAGAAAGAGAAACGAACTGTATTAACCTTGTAGATTGTTATAGTACCATAGGTTAAGCTTTGTCAGTTTGCAATGTTTTGCCCAGTTTCTCCTCGAGGAACAACATTAATATATGTTTGATGAAACGTGATCATATGCATGAGTGTACATATGTATATGTACATGTATATGTACAGTATGTGTATATGTAAATTTGTACAGTGAATGTGTGTGTGGATGTAAGTACCATGAATGTGTTTGTATGTACTGTATTTGTGTATGTATGTGGGAGCTTATGTACGTATGTATGTATGTATGTATGTATGTATGAATGAAAGAATATACGTATGTGTGTATGTATGAATGAATAAATGTGTGTATGTGACTATGTTTGTGAATTTCTATGTACAATATATTTGTCTCCCAGTGTGTGCGGGAAACAAAGTCCCAGCCACTTAGAACCCAACCCAAAACAGCAGGTGCGGTGAAAAACCCCCCCAAAAAACTGTCACCTTCCTAACATATTTAACTATAACATATTGCTGGGTATTGTGTCCAAACAGCTACATTTTTGTTTTATCTGACATCACATGGACAAAGGTAAGACCTTCTGGAGGAAAGTTCTGTGGTCAGATGAAACACAAATTTAGGTGTTTGGCCACAATAATATGTGTTTGGCCACAATAATATGTTTGGAGGAGAAAAGGTGAGGCCTTTAATCCCAGGAACAGCATACCTACCGTCAAGCATGGTGGTGGTAGTATTATGCCCTGGGCCTGTTTTGCTGCCAATGGAACTGGTGCTTTAAAGGGGACAATGAAAAAGGAGGATTACCTCCAAATTCTTCAGGACAACCTACAAAATCATCAGCCCGGAGGTTGGGTCTTGGGCGCAGTTGGGTGTTCCAACAGGACAATGACCCCAAAGACACCTCAAAAGTGGTAAAGGAATGGCTAAATCAGGCTAGAATTAAGGTTTTAGAATGGCCTTCCCAAAGTCCTGACTTAAACGTGTAGACAATGCTGAAGAAACAAGTCCATGTCAGAAAACCAACACATTTAGCTGAACTGCACCGATTTTGTCAAGAGGAGTGGTCAAAAATTCAAGCAGAAGCTTGTGGATGGCTACCAAAAGCGCCTTATTGCAGTGAAACTTGTCAATGGACATGTAACCAAATATTAACATTGCTGTATGTATACTTTTGACCCAGCAGATTTGGTCACATTTTCAGTAGACCCATAATAAATTCATAAAAGAACCAAACTTCATGAATGTTTTTTGTGACCAACAAGTATGTGCTCCAATCACTCTATCACAAAAAATGAAGAGTTGTAGAAATAATTGGAAACTCAAGACAGCCATGACATTATGTTCTTTACAAGTGTATGTAAACTTTTGACCACGACTGTATATTCTGTTATTTCTCTGGTACTGAATTGGTTGATTTAGTCACACCATACATATTTTTGACGTCGTCTTATATCCAGGGTAGTCTTATGTTTCGGCTCAATAAAAACAGTCTGATCCAATCGTTCCTTTTCAGACGATCCAGCCAATCTATCCTGACTCCTTTCATTACCCCCTTCTCCTCCCCACACACCAATATCCCTGAATCCAATTTTCACCTTTTCACTTCACCACTCACTCGCCCCTGTCAAGCATCAACCTGACACTGCAAACATCCTTCAGAAACGGCACACAATGCACGATTCCATGCCTAATACAGATCACAAAAATGTTACTGTAGCTCCTGCGCACTCACATGCACAACGCTGACACAAATACACGTGGATGCAACAAAAGCGCATGCGTTGCCAGATGCTGAGGCTGATGCTGCCCCAGTTCGTTGGCAATTTGCTGCCCCCTGCTGTGAGGAAACATGAGAAGAAACCTCTGACCCTGGGTTGTACTAATAGGGGATGAAAAGACACAAGCAGTCGAAACAAAACATACTTGCTGGTTTGTCATAAATAACATACTCATAAAGTAAGGGATTCGATCGGGTAGCGTGTGTGGCAAATATTCCAAAACAAAACACATACTTTTAAATTCGGCTCTGTTTCTAAGCTTAGATTTCCCAGAAAAAAAATATATTTTAAAGAGCACTGAGCACACACGTACGGAGTGAGGGAGCAGAGCAGTGTACAGGAGAACTGGGGTTGGTTGTCAACTTGTCACAATTTAAACACATTGTTTATAAAGAAAACATATTTCAATATTATTTTCATGGTGACAAACGCTACGTTCACACTGCAGGGTAAAATGTCAGATTCAGATTTTTTGGGCAAAATCCAATCTTTCTAGTGACTGTTCACATTGCAGAAATAATGCGATTTCTAGTGTGAATGCAATCAGACCCGCATGTGGACTTGGCGTCATGACATTGCACGCACTGCAGTGTTTACGGAAGTAAACACTGCATATTTAAACAGGCCTGGGCAATTATTTTGACGCGGGGGGCCAAATTTAGAGAAATAAATGTGTGTGGGGGCCGGTATATCTATCTATGTATACATATATATATATATATATATATATATATATATATATATATATATATATATATATATATATATATATATATATATATATATATAGACGGCGTGGCGCAGTGGAAGAGTGGCCGTGCGCAACCCTAGGGTCCCTAGTTCAATCCCCACCTAGTACCAACCTCGTCATGTCCGTTGTGTCCTGAGCAAGACACTTCACCCTTGCTCCTGATGGGTGCTGGTTAGCGCCTTTCATGGCAGCTCCCTCCATCAGTGTGTGAATGTGTGTGTGAATGGGTAAATGTGGAAGTAGTGTCAAAGCGCTTTGAGTACCTTGAAGGTAGAAAAGCGCTATACAAGTACAACCCATTTATTATCATTTATATATATATATACTGTATATATATATATATATATATATATATATATATATATATATATATATATATATATATATATATATATATATATATACACACACATAGAGTATATATATATATATACTGTATGTATATATATATACATATATATATATATATATATGCATATATATATATATATACATGCATATATATATATGCATATATATATATATGCATATATATATATATATGCATTTATATATATATATATATATATATATATATACATACAGTATATATATATATATATATGCATATATATATATATATATATATATATATATATATTGCAATTTTTATTTACGAACTGTACAACGTGCCAACTTCACTGGTTTTGGGTTTTGTACATTGTGACAACGAACCTCAACGTCATCACTTGGAAGGGTGTCTGTAGCCGCAAAAAATCAAAAGTCTTATATGAGTGTTTTAATGAAGGCAACACATGATGTAAGTGTCTATATTAGCTATATTAGCCTACTATCAAAGGCTGCCGCAAATCTTCATTGACAGAAATGTTGTATATAAATTTGTATTCTACACATTTTTGCAACATTGGAAATCATTAGTAAAATGGAGGCTTCTCACAGGATGAGATAACTTCTAGAAATTACTGGCTCAGAATGGCCAATACGAAGGTCCTGAATAGTCTTGGGTTCAATCCCGGGCTCGGGATCTTTCTGTGTGGAGTTTGCATGTCCTCCCCGTGACTGCGTGGGTTCCCTCCGGGTACTCCGGCTTCCTCCCACCTCCAAAGACATGCACCTGGGGATAAGTTGATTGGCAACACTAAAAATTGGCCCTAGTGTGTGGATGTGAGTGTGAATGTTGTCTGTCTATCTGTGTTGGCCCTGCGATGAGGTGGCGACTTGTCCAGGGTGTACCCCGCCTTCCGCCCGATTGTAGCTGAGATAGGCTCCAGCGCCCCCCGCGACCCCAAAGGGAATAAGCGGTAGAAAATGGATGGATGGAAGAATGGCCAAAGGTATAGATGTGTTTTTCCAAGTTAAAGGAAACGGCAGGTTGTCTTCTTCTAATGTTTTTTTACAATATTTGCAAGCTGGGTAACGTTTGCTGTGGTCTGGAACAACATGGCACACAAACAACTATGAGAAATGCAGCCAATATTACATACAGATAATGTGTCATGAGACATGCAAATATAAATTAGATACACGGAGAACATAAGTAAAGGAAATTAAATGAGCTCAAGTATACCTACAAACGAGGCATAACGGTGCAATGTGTACCTACAGCTAGCCTAAATAACTTGTTAGCATCGATTAGCAGTCATATATGCCTGATAAGACTGCACACAAGTCAATAACATCAACAAAGCTCGCCTTTGTGCATTCACGCACAGCATAAAACGTTTGGTGGACAAAATGAGACAAAGGAGGAGTGGCATAAAACACGTCTTTCTGTGGCGGCGTCGGAGAAAGTTGTACATGCAAACAAACGACGATGAGTTCAAGGATTGCTGAAATTAGTAAGGACAAAACGGTACTTGCCAAATAGTCTAATCACTGAAGCATGTATAACATAAACTGTGGGATTTCTAACAATTAGGAAGGTTTGTGTCATGTTTGTCCTCCTTGAGAAAATATATTAAAACAAAAAATATATTTTTTTCTTCATCTTTTTCCATTTCCACACCTCTCTGAAAGAGGTCCAGGGAGCCACTAGGGCGGCGCTAAAGAGCCACGGGTTGCTGACCCCTGGCTTAGATGAACCCAACCGCACTGAGCTCACAGAGGCCCATCACTCAAGCGGTGTCGGTCCACTTGCTTGCTGGTACCCACGACACCTGAACAAATGAACCTTACTAGCTTAGAAGCTAATGCAGTCCTTTGCCTCTGTTGGTTCCAGCGTTGGTGCATAATAATAATAATCATAATAATAGTAATAATAATAGTATTGTGTTTGTTTTGTGAAAACTAGTAAGGAAAATGATACTTTGTGTTTGTGTCTTCAACAAATAAATAAATAAAGAATGCACTTTCTTAGCGGTCGTCCACAGAAATGTAGGTTGCAGTGATCTCTAAGCGAGGCTGACTTTTGCCTGCCCAATGCTGCGTTTGTTAGGTTTCTATCTTGGCTCTGTCCCCAAGCGCTGCTTCAGTCAGAGTGTGAGTCAACTAATCTGCTGCGCTTCCTCTTCCTCCTCCTCCTCTTCCTCTCTCTGTCACTGCAAGCTTGGCTCCCTCATGTCGTTCCTCATCTGTCCGCCTGCACCTGCATCCGGCCTTGAAGCCTCCAGTGTGCACCCGATGTATCTCACCAGCCATCTTCCGATCGTCAAGGATGCCGTACCATAATATCGTCCGCTCAGTTGAAACAGTCCCTTCAATTACATTAAATCTATTTACAATTATGAATATTGTGTTAAGATCTGTTTTGTTCTGTTAGTATGACGACCTCAGCTCTGTTTTCAGCTTCCCTGGGTTTGTGTTTTGGTTTCCATGGGTGCTGATTAGTTTCACCTGCCTCTGATTAGTGTTCGGGACGCTCACCTGCTCTTGGGCACTAATCAGAGAGCTACATAGTCCTGTCTTTTGCCACACTTTGTCTGGCTGTCTTATTTGCTTCCACGCAACAGTTCCTATTCCTACGATTCCAGAGCTAAGCTTTGCTTTTTGATTGCCTGTTTTTATGCGAAGCTTTCACGCTAGCTATTTTCTTAGCTTAGCTTCTTGTGCGATCGGCATGCTAGGATTTTTGAAAAAAAACAAAACAATTCAGTCTAAGCCTGGGCCACTGGAGAGGGGGTCCAGACTGAGGCCAAGGGAGAAAAAAACTCATAGCCAAAGCACACATAAACGTGTGTAAGAGAGAAACATCAAAGAACAACAAAGCACATTAAAGGCCTACTGAAATGCGATTTTCTTATTTAAACAAGGATAACAGGTCCATTCTATGTGTCATACTTGATCATTTCGCGATATTGCCATATTTTTGCTGAAAGGATTTAGTAGAGAACATCGACGATAAAGTTCGCAACTTTTGGTCGCTGATAAAAAAGCCTTGCCTCTACCTGAAGTAGCAGACGAGTAGCGTGACGTCACAGGTTGTGGAGCTCCTCACATCTGCACATTGTTTACAATCATGGCCACCAGCAGCGAGAGCGATTCGGACCGAGAAAGCGACGATTTCCCCATTAATTTGAGCGAAGATGAAAGATTCGTGGATGAGGAAAGTGAGAGTGAAGGACTAGAGGGCAGTGGGAGCGATTCAGATAGGGAAGATGCTGTGAGAGGTGGGTGGAACCTGATATTCAGCTGGGAATGACTAAAACAGTAAATAAACACAAGACATATATATACTCTATTAGCCACAACACAACCAGGCTTATATTTAATATGCCACAAATTAATCCCGCATAACAAACACCTCCCCCCTCCCGTCCATATAACCCGCCAATACAACTCAAACACCTGCACAACACACTCAATCCTACAGCACAAAGTACCGTTCACCTCCCCAAAGTTCATACAGCACATATATTTCCCCAAAGTCCCCAAAGTTACGTACGTGAGACTTTTTGAGACTTTTATTAGTAGGTTGCACAGTGAAGTACATATTCTGTACATACAATTGACCACTAAATGGTAACACCCGAATAAGTTTTTCAACTTGTTTAAGTCGAGGTCCACTTAAATTGATTCATGATACTGATATATACTATCATATATACTATCATCATAATACAGTCATCACACAAGATAATCATCAGGGTGTATACATTGAATTATGTACGTGACATGCACATAGCGGCACGCACGTACGGGCAAGCAATCAAATGTTTGGAAGCCGCAGCTGCATGCGTACTCACGGTACCGTGTCTGCGTATCCAACTCAAAGTCCTCCTGGTAAGAGTCTCTGTTGTCCCAGTTCTCCACAGGCCAATGGTAAAGATTGACTGTCATCTTTCGGGAATGTAAACAATGAAACACCGGCTGTGTTTGTGATGCTGCAGTCGGCCGCAATACACCGCTTCCCACCTACAGCTTTCTTCTTTGCTGTCTCCATTGTTCATTGAACAAATTGCAAAAGATTCACCAACACAGATGTCCAGAATACTGTGGAATTTTACGATGAAACAGACGACTTAATAGCTGGCCATCATGCTGTCTCAAAATGTCCTCCACAATCCGCGACGTCACGCGCTGACGTCATCATACCGAGACGTTTTCAGCAGGATATTTCGCGCAAACTTTAAAATTGCACTTTAGTAAACTAACCCGGCCGTATTGGCATGTGTTGCAGTGTTAAGATTTCATTATTGATATGTAAACTATCAGACTGCGTGTTCGGTAGTAGTGGGTTTCAGTAGGCCTTTAAAGACATTAAAAGAGCAAAACAAAAACAAAAAAAACATAAAGACATATACACTGTGGTGGCCTCTGCGGTGTTCCACGTAATCGTCTGCTGGGGTAGGGGGAGCATGGCCAGAGAGAGGAGCAGACCCATCAAAGCAACAAAGAGAGCCAACTCCACCCTCGGCCGCCCACCAACTCTCGGCCAGTGTCCAGTCTGCATGGATGATGGAGGATACGTCTAAAGAGACAGAGGTGTCCGATACTTGCTCATTCAGCCAAGACACTGTGAAGCTTGTCGGTCCCGGCGCTCAGCACCAGCTCCGCAGCCCTGTCTCTACATCCGCATCTCCTCCAGTCTCTCCAAACGGACTCTGGTGTGGCAGAGACCCAGCAGCTGGTCTCCATGGCCAAAAGGCTCCCGGGAGGCAGATCCAGAAGTTCACAAAAAAGCACTACAGAAGTCACAAAAGTGCCACCCCTTGTCATACAGTCCTAAAGGGTCCCGAACCAAAAGGCAAAAAAAACACATGAAAACAAGAGAGAAACATCAGGAACACAAAAGGATGACATAAGCAGCAATCTTGGAATTTTTTTTTAAATATCTATATGGGTTGTACTTGTATAGCGCTTTTCTACCTTCAAGGTACTCAAAGCGCTTTGACACTACTTCCACTTTTACCCATTCACACACACATTCACACACTGATGGAGGGAGCTGCCATGCAAGGCGCTAACCAGCACCCATCAGGAGCAAGGGTGAAGTGTCTTGCTCAGGACACAACGGACATGACGAGGTTGGTACTAGGTGGGGATTGAACCAGGGACCCTCGGGTCGCGCACGGCCATTCTTCCACTGCGCCACGCCGTCCCCTTATATCTTAGACAATGAATCATTGTCTTACCTGCACCTTGCCTCCAGGGTTTCCTGCTGCATCTTGGGAGAACGACCCGCGCATAACCATGCGACCACGCCGTTACATATAGGTGATTATTTTGCAAAAGTCCAAGCTTTGACTTTGGAAGCATTGATTCTCATGCTGTGTTACGAGGCTGCGGACGACTTGAGTGGGGCCTTCCTGTCCGGTTGCGGGGAAAGTCTGGTCTCTGGTTGTCTCCTGCTTCTACCGTGCCTTGTCCCTGGCCGGGCGCACCCGTCTACGGTCTGCCGCTGGCCTGCCCTGCGACGTGGTGTGCCCGGTCCTGGGGGGGTCCTGTCACCGGCCGGCCTGCCCGCGTGTCCCTTGTTCATTGGGCACCGCACCTGCTGTCTTCGGTTGGGCTTTCTGGATGGCTGGGGTCGTACTTTGGCTCCCGCACATACTGGGAGACAAAATATATTGTACATGCAAACATACATACTGAACATACACACATACACACATGCATATATTTATACATTCGTGCATTCATACATACATATACATAGGTACATATGCACATACATACATATAAGTAAGTACATTCTCACAGCCTCTGTCCCATGCCATGTTTGTTGTATTGATTTTGCTTTGTTACTGTCAGTAATGCTGTGTGTGTATGCTTTTCTTCTTTTTTTGTACAGCACTTTGTGTTTGCCACTTGCATATGTATGAAAAGTGCTATATAAATACAGTTTGATTTGATTTGCACGTACATGTATACATACACACATACATACATACTGTACATACACATATACATAGATACACTCATACATATAATTACGTTTCATCAAACATATATTAATGTTATTTGGCTTTGTACCTCAACGTTGTTCCTTTGCCTGCTTTGCGCTTCATACGCATATTTTTCATGTGTGCACTTCCCAGCTGCACATCTTAGTTTCTTTGTTACCCTAATAGAGAGGGGTTATTGTCTGCACTTGCCTGCCGTCTCCGCATCCCGGGGTCCATACATACACCAAACAGTAACAAAAACCAATACAATGTAATTTAATCAATTTCTTATTATTATTGTGCTTTATTAATATTGGTATGATTATTACACCAGGGCTTTAGCACACTCAAATCTTACCATATCTTGCAAGAAATGTGTAAATATGTTAATCAAACACCAACATTTTTTGGGGGAAATTGGGCTGGTTCAATTTTTCCTTTTTCAGAATCAGAAATACTTTAATAATCCCTGAGGGGAAATTAAGATTTTCAGCACAATCCCATTCAAGAGCAGACGAACATTATAGGGAGACAGAACAGGATCGCTGACGGGTCTGCCAACTTCCGGCGCCCCTTACAGAAAAGGTGAAAAACAGGTAAACGCTTTTTTTTTTTTTTTCTACATGTAAAACACTTCCTTGTGGTCTACATAACATGTAATGGTGGTTCTTTGGTCAAAATGTTGTATAGATGATGTTTTACAGATCATCTTCAAGCCGCTTTCTGACAGTCGCTTCAGGATGCACCGTTTTGTGGGCGGTATTATTTACGTGGATCACCTTCAACAGCGTCTTCTCCCCATCATCTTTGTTGTAGCGGTGTAGCGTGCAAGGACAGGAGTGGAAGAAGTGTCAAAAGATGGAGCTAACTGTTTTAATGACATTCAGACTTTACTTAAATCAATAATGAAGCAGCATCTCCTCATCTGTGGCTCACGAGTGCAACAACAATGCCGTAACTCTCTAATAACTGAAGTTCCTTGGGTGAATAATGTAAACTCACTATACCGGTATGTTTTAGCGCTTTCATGGCATACATACGTAAGAACTTTACACTACTTTATATTAGAAATGGCAACAGCGGAGGATGAATGTCACATAACAAGAATATAGAGAAAAAGAAGAAGCTTATCGACTACGGTGTCGGCGCGGACTACAAAGGCGGACTCGCGCAATTTTTCAGGATTTATGGAGATCCCAAATACAGATCAGCAGGTACCAGAAGGTAAGAAAAGTTGATTTTTCATAATATTGCGAAACAAAACACCAGATAATATGTCTTACCGTATACACACACCATAATAATACTCCTATGTTGAAGCACATCAAGCGGTGTGGCTTCATAGCTTACCAAAGTCGCACTAAAACATTTTGATAGATTTTTGAGCGCCATGTGTAATGTTCTGTATTTTCAATGAAACATATAAAATGTTGGTGTTGTTTACTTGAGTCATATTGCCATCATGGTGCAGTCTACACGTATCTCTTATGTTTGACTGCCATCTACTGGTCACACTTATCATTATACTATGTACCAAATAAAATTGCTTCGAGGTCGGTAAGCAAAACCAAAATTGTTGTGTACATTAGGCGCACTGTCGAGTTTTGAGGGGAAAAAAATATTTTAAGTGCACCCTATTGTCAGGAAAATACGGTAGTTTTTGTCTTTAAATCCAATGTATACAACACTGAGGATTACGAATGGAGTATTGAAGTACTTTAATAGTTTCAACTAGCACTACATTGGCATTATTTTTGATTTCCAAATGCAGTGCAGTAGGAATAGTACAGTGGTGTCCTGTCTTTGCCTTGAAAAAAAAAACATTTATGGATTGCAGCCATTCTTGTAGCTCTTGGCGGTAGCTTGAAGGATGCGTTCAGGGACGCCACTTTCAAAACATCCTTGAAGCTTGTGTCCTCAGTCTTTTGTAATCCATTTGGCAATTATGTGTGTGTCAGTTTATCTGAGGTGGCGTTACCGCTCGTGCTGCGCACATTAGGTGGGCTTCTGGTGCAAAGTGAAGCTTGTTTAAGTGGCAGCCCCCACAAACGTATGCTTGGTCATTAGCACGACGTGTACAGCTTCCATCAAACTAAATATGCGTTCTACAGATTGTGCAAATCACATATTGTTTGTTGGCTGTTCCATCATTGTTCTTTTTGCAATTCATTCCACCAATAGGAGCAGCTGACTGGTCTCGCTCCATCTCGCCATTGTCATGACAGAGAGGTGTGGCTTGAAAATGGTAACGCGATTAAATAAATGTCGTTATCAAACATGGTACACTAAGAGTGCTGAACTGCAATGCTAATGAAATGGAGGATGAATGTAGAAATGTTTTAATGTTGAATTTGTTTAAACGCTGAAATGGTTTGAATGTTGCAATGGTTTGAATGTTCAAGAGGTATGATTTCCAGGAAAACCGGAATTTGGTTTGGAACTTGTGGGAAGTGTTATTTTGAATGTCCAGGATGAGTGGAATGTGTTGAAGGTGGAATGGTATGAATAGGTTGAAAAATGTGGGAACTGTGCAACTTGGAAAAATGTCCCATTCATTTCAATGGGAACTTCCTGGAAATTTGGGAATTTTGGGAAAAGCGGGATTTTTTGAAAATGATTAGGAGCTGAATTGGTTGGTGTTGGAATTGTTTAAATCGGGCAAGAAATGTTGAAGTAGTAAATGGTATTTGGGAATTTTGGGAAATTCGGGAATTTTTTTGAAAATGGTAAAAAAAAAAAACTTGAATGGTCTGAGTTAAAATGGTTGGTGTTCAAATGTTTCAAATCGGTCAAGAAATATTGAAGTAGTAACATGTTGAATTGGGAAATGGTATTACGGAATTTTCGGGAAAAAAACGGGAATTTTTCTATTTCAAAAAACAACTATGTTTTTTTTTCCTAATTAAGAGGAATGTTTTGACGGTAAAATGGTTGAAGTGGGTTGAAAAATGTGGAATGAGTAATCGCCAGAAAAAAGGGTGGAAATAGGGCTTTGGAAAAGCAAGATTTCTGAAAAATCCTGGAATTTTTTTGAACTTGGAACAATGGTAGAGTGAGTTTCCAGAATGGTGGAATGTGTTGAAGGTGGAATGGTATGAATAAGTTGAACAATGTGGAAAATGTGCAACTTGGAAAAATGTCCCATTCTTTTCCATGGGAACTTCCTGGAAATTTGGGAATTTTGTTAAAAGTGTGATTTTTTTAAAATGATTAAGAGCTGAATTGGTTGGTGTTGGAATTGTTTAAATTGGGCAAGAAATGTTGAAGTAGTAAATGGTATTTGGGAATTTTGGTAAAATCGGGATTTTTTTTTAAATAGTAAAAAAAAACTTGAATGGTCTGATTGAGTTGAAATGGTTGGTGTTAAAATGTTTCAAATCGGTCGACAAATGTTGAAGTAGTAACATGTTGAATTGGGAAATGGTTTCTGGAATTTTCGGAAAACCGGGAATTTTTCCAGTTCCAAAAACTATGTTTTTTTTCTTAATTAAGAGGAATGTTTTGATGGTAAAATGGTTGAAGTAGGTTGAAAAATGTGGAAGGCGTAATCACCAGAAAAAAGGGTGGAAATAGGACTTTGGAAAAGCAGGATTTCTGAAAAATCCTGGAATTTTTATGAACTTGGAACAATGGTAGAGTGAGTTTCCAGAATGGTGGAATGTGTTGAAGTATGAATAAGTTGAACAATGTGGAAATTGTGCAACTTGGAAAATGTCCCATTCATTTCCATGGGAACTTCCTGGAAATTTGGGAATTTTGCTAAAAGTGGGATTTTTGAAAATTATTAGGAGCTGAATTGGTTGGTGTTGGAATTGTTTAAATTGGGCAATACTGTTGAAGTAGTAAATGGTATTTGGGAATTTCGGTAAAATCTGAAATTTTTGGGGAAAATAGTAAATTGATTGAGTTGAAATGGTTGATGTTAAAATTGTTCAAATCGGTCGACAAATGTTGAAGTAGTAACATGTTGAATTGGGAAATGGTATTACGGAATTTTCTGAAATTTTCGGAAAACCGGGAATTTTTCCAGTTCCAAAAACTATGTTTTTTTTCTTAATTAAGAGGAATGTTTTGATGGTAAAATGGTTGAAGTGGGTTGAAAAATGTGGAAGGAGTAATTGCCAGAAAAAAGGGTGGAAATAGGGCTTTGGAAAAGCAGGATTTCTGAAAAATCCTGGATTTTTTTTTAACTTGGAACAATGGTAGAGTGAGTTTCCAGAATGGTGGAATGTGTTGAAGGTGGAATGGTATGAATAAGTTGAACAATGTGGAAATTGTGCAACTTGGAAAAATGTCCCATTCTTTTCCATGGGAACTTCCTGGAAATTTGGGAATTTTGCTAGAAGTGGAATTGTTTAAATTGGGCAAGAAATGTTGAAGTAGTAAATGGTATTTGGGAATTTTAGTAAAATCAGGAATTTTTTTTAAATAGTAAAAAAAAACCTTGAATGGTCTGATTGAGTTGAAATGGTTGGTGTTAAAATTTTTCAAATCGGTCGAGAAATGTTTAAGTAGTAACATGTTGAATTGGGAAATGGTTTCTGGGAATTTCGGAAAACCGGGAATTTTTCCAGTTCCAAAAACTATGTTTTTTTTCTTAATTAAGAGGAATGTTTTGATGGTAAAATGGTTGAAGTGGGTTGAAAAATGTGGAAGAAGTAATCACCAGAAAAAAGGGTGGAAATAGGGCTTTGGAAAAGCAGGATTTCTGAAAAATCCTGGAATTTTTTGGAACTTGAAACAATGGTAGAGTGAGTTTCCAGAATGGTGGAATGTGTTGAAGGTGGAATGGTATGAATAAGTTGAGAAATGTGGGAATTGTGCAACTTGGAAAAATGTCCCATTAATTTCTATGGGAACTTCCTGGAAATTTGGGAATTTTGCTAAAAGTGGGATTTTTTGAAAATGATTACAAGCTGAATTGGTTGGTGTTGGAATTGTTTAAATTGGGCAAGAAATGTTGAAGTAGTAAATGGTATTTGGGAATTTCGGTAAAATCTGGAATTTTTTGGAAAATAGTAAAAAAAAACTTAAATGGTGTTAACATTTTTCAAATCGGTCGACAAATGTTGAAGTAGTAACATGTTGAATTTGGAAATGGTTTCTGGAATTTTCGGAAAACCGGGAATTTTTCCAGTTCCAAAAACTATGTTTTTTTTCTTAATAAGGAAGAATGTTTTGATGGTAAAATGGTTGAAGTGGGTTGAAAAATGTGGAAGGAGTAATCACCAGAAAAAAGGGTGGAAATAGGGCTTTGGAAAAGCAGGATTTCAGAAAAATCCTGGAATTTTTTTGAACTTGGAACAATTGTAGAGTGAGTTTCCAGAATGGTGGAATGTGTTGAAGGTGGAATGGTATGAATAGGTCGAAAAATGTGGGAATTGAGCAACTTGGAAAAATGTCACATTCATTGTGTGTAATAAATACAATACTTACAGTACAAACACTTTGTAGGGCTTGACCCAAAGACAAGAATGGCACATTTAGCTTGATAGCAAAGACTACGTCCTGGCTACGGCAACACACCTAGGACAAACTGAAATCAATGCACACTTGCAAATAAGACAGGTGCAGCACAGTTATAACACACACACAAATACCACAAAGTGGTACGACTGAGCAACAATCCTAATGCCCAGGTACCAGGAATTGGTTCCGTACTGGTTCAAATGTGAAGGATAACTATCCCTATTTGCAGTTTTTCCACCCAACTTCAAAAATTCAGCTTTTGTGATTTGTCAAAGGCGTCTTTGACGTGATCCAAAAGCTGATAGGAAGTTAATCTTCTTGCGTTGAGTCATTTTACAGCTGCTCGGAAGCTTTTCTCTCTCCCTCTCACACACATACACACACACACACACACAATAATGCCAAGGTTGTGTTCAGTCCCTCTCGAAGGCTGTCAAATGACATTGCGCTTGTATTTGTGGTACATTTGGAAATGTCATGTTCAAAAGTAGAAAAAGTTGTACACACAATGCTCCAAAGCATTCACACATATGGTTTTCTACACCAAAATCGATCTATTTACTATTAAACTTCAGCTCATTATTCTTCTTCTCCAGATTTTGGCGCGCTCTCTCCAACTTCAAACTGTTCAGCCTATTCGGGAATCGCGGGCTTCCCCAGAAATTCCCAGAATCCCAGAATTCCAGGTTTTCCTGGACATTTTTCCCATTCAAAATGAATTGGCCATTTTTCAAACTTCCACCATTTCCACATTTTTCAACCTATTCAAACCATTCTACCTTCAACATATTCCACCGTTTTGGAAACGGTTGAATAAATTAAAAACATTTTCTTGAATAAAAAAGAAAGTAAAACAATATAAAAAGAGTTACATAGAAACTAGTAATTAATGAAAATTAGTAAAATTAACTGTTAAAGGTTAGTACTATTAGTGGACCAGCAGCCCGCACAATCATGTGTGCTTACGGACTGTATCCCTTGCAGACTGTATTGATATATATTGATATATAATGTAGGAACCACAATATTAATAACAGAAAGAAACAACCCTTTTGTGTGAATGAGTGTAAATGGGGGAGGGAGGTTTTTTGGGTTGGTGCACTAATTGTAAGTGTATCTTGTGTTTTTTTATGTTGATTTAATAAAAAAATAAAAAAATAAATAAAAAAACCTAAAAAAACACGATACCGATAATAAAAAAAACGATACCGATCATTTCCGATATTACATTTTAACGCATTTTTCGGCCGATATTATCGGGCATCTCTAGTTTAAACTCAAAATATTGCAATGTTTTACTTTGTTTAAAGGGGAACATTATCACAATTTCAGAAGGGTTAAAACCATTAAAAATCAGTTCCCAGTGGCTTATTTTATTTTTCAAAGTTTTTTTAAAAATTTTACCCATCACGCAATATCCCTAAAAAAAGTTTCAAAGTGCCTGATTTTAACCATCGTTTTATACACCCGTCCATTTTCCTGTGACGTCACATAGTGATGCCGATACAAACAAACATGGCGGATAGAACAGCAAGATATAGCGACATTAGCTCGGATTCAGACTCGGATTTCAGCGGCTTAAGCGATTCAACAGATTACGCATGTATTGAAACGGATGGTTGTAGTGTGGAGGCAGGTAGCGAAAACGAAATTGAAGAAGAAACTGAAGCTATTGAGCCATATCGGTTTGAACCGTATGCAAGCGAAACTGACGAAAACGACACGACAGCCAGCGACATGGGAGAAAGCGAGGACGAATTCCGCGATCGCCTTCTAACCAACGATTGATATGTGGTTGTTTGGCATTAAAGGAAACTAACAACTATGAACTAGGTTTACAGCATATGAAATACATTTGGCAACAACATGCACTTTGAGAGTGCAGACAGCCCAGTTTTCATCATTTAATATATTCTGTAGACATACCCTCATCCGCTCGCAGATTTCTTTGACTTTATCGTTGGAAATGCATCTGCTTTGAGTGTCGCAGGATATCCACACATTCTTGCCATCTCTGTCGTAGCATAGCTTTCGTCGGTAAAGTGTGCGGAACAAACGTCCAATTTCTTGCCACTTTCGCATCTTTGGGCCACTGGTGCAACTTGAATCCGTCCCTGTTCGTGTTGTTACACCCTCCGACAACACACCGACGAGGCATGATGTCTCCAAGGTACGGAAAACAGTCGAAAAAACGGAAAATAACAGAGCTGATTTGACTCGGTGTTTGAGAAAATGGCGGATTGCTTCCCGATGTGTCATCGCTCCGAGAGCGAATAATAGAAAGGCGTTTAATTCGCCAAAATTCACCCATTTAGAGTTCGGAAATCGGTTAAAACAATATATGGTCTTTTTTTCTGCAACATCAAGGTATATATTGATGCTTACATAGGTCTGGTGATAATGTTCCCCTTTAAAGTTATCAACCTAATCACCCTCTAATTAACCCTACAATAAACTGGATGGAAACAAAACAAAAAGAGAAGATTTGAGTTATTTAAGGACCAAGGCCCTTTTCAAGTTGGGGCAAAGAACTGGGGAAATTCAATCAATCAATCAATGTTTATTTATATAGCCCTAAATCACGAGTGTCTCAAAGGGCTGCACAAGCCACAACGACATCCTTGTTTGTATCTTATATGCCACAGAAAGACGTGTTTCATGCCACTCCCTTTGTCTAATTTTGTCCACCAAACGTTTTATGCTCTGCGTGAATGCACAAAGGTGAGGTTTGTTGATGTTACTGACCTGTTGGAGTGCTAATAATCCATTCTAACATTCTATTTAGGCTAGCTGTATGTACATATTGCATAATTATGCCTCGTTTGTAGGTATATTTGAGTTCATTTAATTTCCTTTACTTATGTCCTCTGTGTGTTTAATTTATATTTGCATGTCTCATGACACATTATCTGTATGTAATATTGGCTGCATTTCTGATTGTGTGCCATGTTGTTCCAGACCACAGCAAACTTTACAGAGCTTGCAAAGATTGTAATAAATCCATTAGAAGAAGACAGCCTGTCCTTTCCTTTAACTTGGACACGCACATCTATACCTTTTGGCAGTTTTAAGCCAGTAATTTCCAGGAATTATCTCACCCTCTGAGACACTTACTTAATGTGTTGCCTTCATTATGAAACATACATAAGGCTTTTAAATTTTTGCGGCTCCAGACAGATTTGGTTCAACATGTTGGGTTGCTGACCTCTGGTCTGGACAGACATTATTGCTTATGGGGAAAACAATATGAGATTTTCGTTCTATTCGGTCTTTGCCAGACCTTTTTTGGAACACATTTTTAACAAAAAACGAGGTAATACTATAAATATAAGAAGTCAGCAACCGTTGACCTCTGCTATGGGGCACTAGTAAGGTGGGCCTGGGCTCTACATGATTGCCCATGCACGAGCACACGCCTGAACGCCCAACAAGTATTTGTTGAACAATGTGGAAATTGTGCAACTTGGAAAAATGTCCCATTCTTTTCCATGGGAACTTCCTGGAAATTTGGGAATTTTGCTAAAAGTGGGATTTCTTTAAAATGATTAAGAGCTGAATTGGTTGGTGTTGGAATTGTTTGAATTGGGCAAGAAATGGTATTTGGGAATTTTGGTAAAATCGGGAATTTTTTTTTAAATAGTAAAAAAAAAAACTTGAATGGTCTGATTGAGTTGAAATGGTTGGTAAAATTTTTCAAATCGGTCGGGGAAATGTTGAAGTAGTAACATGTTGAATTGGGAAATGGTTTCTGGAATTTTCGGAAAACCGGGAATTTTTCCAGTTCTACATGATTGCCCATGCACGAGCACACGCCTGAACGCCCAACCAGTATTTGTTGAAAAATGCGCCGCCCTAGTGGCTCCCTGTAGCTTTTTCAAAAATGCATGAAAATGGGAAAAATATGTTTTGTTTTAATATTGTTTCTGTAGGAAGAAAAAACAAGACACAAACCTTCCTAATTGTTAGAAAGCCCACTGTTTGATATGTTTAATATGAGTATTTGGTGAACATTGTTTTGTCCTACTAATTTTGGCCGTTCTTGAACTCACCATAGTGTGGACTATGACGCAACAGTTTGTTTACGTGTGTAATTTTGTCCGACGCTGCCACAGAAAGATGTTTTATGCCACTCCTTTGTCTAATTTTGTCCACCAAATGTTTTATGCTGTGCGGTGAGCTTTGTTGATGTTTTTGACTCGTTGGAGTGCTAAACAGGCATATTTCAGCTAATTGATACTAACATGCCATTTGACATATTGCATCATTACGCCTCGTTTGTAGGTATATTTGAGCTCATTTAATTTCCTTTACTTTTGTCCGCTGTGTATTTAAGGGTTTGTCCCGCTCGTTATTGATAACTGCAAGTTTACACAATACAATCAAATGTGCATTGCTGCAGTGTTGTATTATGAAGGAATGGCATGTGCAAGTGTATCTGAGGCGGCCATGTGTACGTTGGTAAACCTCATTCACTCACAACTTCAAGAGTCGTGCTTGCTATCGAGTTGACAGCCCGGGCTTTTGGCTCGGTAATCAGCACGCTCACCTCTCATGCCCCGCGACTTGGGTTCAAGCTCCAGTATAAAAAGCACAACGCGGCCAAAACCGCTACACAAACATGTCATAGCCCAAATGAGTGCAGCAGTGTCATCTCACCCTTAAGCATGTTACCTTGCTACTATAAATAATTAATATATTATTCACAAAAGTGAGTAACACTAATGAGTCACATAAAAAAATGGCTAATTGGGCCCAAATTGGACATTATCACTTAGGGGTGTACTCACTTTTGTTGCCAGTGGTTTAGACATTAATGGCTGTGTGCACTGTACACTGACTCCTTTTATATTAGTGTTGTCCCGATACCAATATGTTGGTACCGGTACCAACATTTATTTTGGTACTTTTCTAAATAAAGGGGTCCACAAAAAATGTCATTATTGGCTTTATTTTAACTAAAAATCTTAGGGTACATTAAACATATGTTTCTTATTGCAAGTTTGTCCTTAAATAAAATAGTGAACATACTAGACAACTTGTCTTTTATTAGTAAGTAAGCAAACAAAGGCTCCTAATTTAGCTGCTGACATATGCAGTAACATATTATGTCATTTTCCATTCTATTATTTAGTCAAAATTATTAAGGACAAGTGGTAGAAAATGAATTATTAATCTACTTGTTCATTTACTGCATACTTGCCAACCTTGAGACCTCCGATTTCGGGATGTGGGGGGTGGGGGCGTGGTCGGGGGTGGGGCAGGGCGTGTTTGGGGGCGTGGTTAAGAGGGGAGGAGTATATTGACAGCTAGTCACCAAGTCAAGTATTTTATACATATTATATATATATATATATATATATATATATATATATATATATATATATATATATATATATATATATATATATAGCTACATCCTGAAAATATGCAAACAAAACTGTGTTTAGATAATTGATACTTCAAACTTGCATAAATAAATATTAAGGAATATAACATAACTTGGCTTCTGAGAGTTTCAAAATGTAATGAATAAAATGCTAAAGTTGTTGATAAACAAGCAATTATTTTAATAATTAAATATGGTCATTTTAAATGAATTATTATGATAATTTAAAATCAATTATTTGAAATATGTTTATTTTAATGTATAATTCTATGGCTTGATGTAATAAGGAGTCACGAAAAAATACAAATAAAAATACAATTAATTTTGATGTTTTTAGCAAAATATAGTAAAAATGTTTTTTTTTCTTGTTTTTTTTAATTAATAAATATATTTATTTTTAGGTAAAATAAACATAATAATACAATTTATCTCTAGTCTGGATGATTTAGTTCTTGTCACCCTGTTGTCCTCCCATCATGAAAAAAGGCTGTCCTCACTCAGGTCCGCATGGAGCTGGAGGGGGCGTGGCTTCCAGCTCCGGCTGAAAATCAGGAGATTTTCGGGAGAGGCGCTGAATTTCGGGAGTCTCCCGGAAAATTCGGGACGGTTGGCAAGTATGATTTACTGTTAATATCTGCTTACTTTCTCTTCGATCTACACTTCTGTTAAAATGTAATAATCACTTATTCTTCTGTTGTTTGTATACTTTACATTAGTTTTGGATGATACCACAAATTTGTGTATCAATCCGATACCAAGTAGTTGCAGGATCATACATTGGTCAGGGACATATTTCCTGAGTTTATAAACATAATATAGATTTAAAAAAAACAAAAAACGAAAGAGGATTTTGTGATGCTAAAAAATATCGATGTAATCAGAGTAGTATCGACTAGATACGCTCCTGTACTTGGTATCATTACAGTGTGGACCCACCATTGGCGTTTGTTTGTATTGTAGCGTCCCGGAAGAGTTGGTGCCGCGGGGAATTCTGGGAATTTGTTCTGTAGTGTTTATGTTGTGTTGTATATTCTCCCAAAATGTGTTTGTCATTGTTGTTTAGTGTGGTTTCACTATATGGCACATGTTTATGACAGTGTTGCCGTTGTTCATACCACATGTATGGCTGTTGACTAAGTATGCTTTCATTCACATGTGATTAGAATGTTCAAAGTTAAGATGTCCGTCTTAATGGTAAATAATCGAACATTACGTAATCTTGTCTTGACTTTGTCAACTATAGACAAACCTTAACTCATCCGTTACCATTGCTACGGTGTGTAGTGAAGCATATATAGCCATCACTCATTTGTCGCCATGGAGACAAGGATTAGTGATTTCGAAGTAGTTACAACACTGCTGACTACGGACTGAGGGTGTTTCAGTGTTATAGCTTCACCTTTATCGTTAGATTTTAAGCCAAAATGCGTCCGTTCTCCCTTTTCTGTCTACACACTGTGTCTGCTTGTAAGTACTCAGTGATTGTGCGCTGCCGAACATGCTCCTCTGCTTTTAAAACGTCGCCGACGACGGGTAGAGACCGGTACTTTTTAGAGGCGGTATAGTACCGAATATGATGAATTAGTATCGCGGTACTACTACTATACCGTACAACCCTATACCGTACAACCCTATATTGTATCAAACTGTATTTTCTTCGATGTAAGCTGGAATTTGCACAAATGTGAGAGGTGTACTTAGTACTGTCACATATTTGTATAATTTCCTCACATGCTCATCCCTAGTTTGCGGCAATGATGAAGAGGAAGGGAAACAAAAAGAGGAAGCATAAGAACACAGGTGTGCCTCCTGTCATGTGCGTGTCCATCTCCTCCTTTTAAGGCGGAGCAGGAGAATAAGAGTGCAGGGTTGGAAGCCAGAGTCTGTCAGTCGCTGTGTGAAAGGCTCAGCATAATTAGTGTGAAATGGCACACATGCAGACAGTAGAGGAGGGCAGCGAGAGAAGAGAGAGAGGCGTTCGCTTTTCGCTTTAAAGTTCTGCCTGCCGGTCGCTCACAGCTGTTTGAAGATTTCCAGAGGCTTTAAGCATTTAAACCTATTTTATTTACCCTCCAGTGTTACTGTGTGAAAGTCGCCAGCAGAAACAGACAAAAAAAAATAATGAAAAAACACATAAGCCCGAAGGAGCCGATATAGCCTCAACACTTCATTCAGTTCAATCCAATGTGGTTTGTTTTTGGTCATGTTGCTAAGCAACGACGACAAAATAACATTTCCTCTTTTACCAACTAATCACTTGGCCACAGGTGCATAAAATCAAGCACTTAGGCGTGAAGACTGTTTCTACAAACATTTGTGAAAGAATGGGCCGCTCTCAGTGATTTCCAGCGTGGAACTGTCATAGGATGCCACCTGTGCATCAAATCCAGTCGTGAAATTCCCTCGCTCCTCAATATTCCATAGCAACTGTCGACTTTATTATAAGAAAATGGAAGAGTTTGGGAACAACAGCAACTCAGTCTTGAAGTGGTAGGCCACGTAAACTGACAGAGAGGGGTCAGCGGATGCTGAAGCGCATAGTGCAAAGACTTTCTGCACAGTCAGTTGCTACAGAGCTCCAAACTTCATGTGACCTTCCAATTAGCCCACTTACAGTACGCAGAGAGCTTCATGGAATGGGTTTCCATGGCCGGTCAGCTGCATCTAAGCCATACATCACCAAGTCCAATGCAAAGCGTGGGATGCAGTGGTGTAAAGCACGTCGCCACTAGAGTGATGAATCACGCTTTTCCATCTGGCAACCTGATGGACCAGTCTGGGTTTGGAGGTTGCCAGGAGAACGCTACATTTCAGACTGCATTGTGCAGAGTGTCAAATTTGGTGGAGGAGGAATTATGGTGTGGGGTTGTTTTTCAGCCCCTTAGTTCCAGTGAAAGGAACTTTGAATGCTCCAAGATACCAAAACATGGACTTGGACTTGGAGGTGCTGATTCAAATTATAATCTAATAATTAATCAAATACTATTACATGACCAAACATGTTATCCATCCATCCATCCATTTTCTACCGCTTGTCCCTTTTGGGGTCGTGGGGGGTGCTGGAACCAGTCTTATCCAGTGCATTCAATATATGGTGCAGTGATAGCTTGGTTTTCGCACGCCCTTCTTTTTGTGAGATTTGGTTTTCAACAAAAAATATTTTAGCAAAGGCTTTGCCCGGTTTTCGTACACAATCTCAGTTATGCACCAATCAAACGAGTTTGCACTCGTATCATTTTGCAGAATGAAGAATTGTGGTGACGTCGCCTTATTAATAACCTGCATGATTCCATCTCCCCCAGCTATGTCGCCCCTCGATGACATCATCACTGGTTGACGCCCGAGTTATTTTCTTAATGAACAGTTTAACGCCACAAGTCACTGTGTTTTGTTTTTTTAGGAACACGTCTGGAAAATAAGCCACCATGAGGCTGAAGAACCCTGCGATGAGGTGGCGACTTGTCCAGGGTGTACCCCGCCTTCCGCCCAATTGTAGCTGAGATAGGCTCCAGCGCCCCCCGCGACCCCAAAGGGAATAAGCGGTAGAAAATGGATGGATGGATGGAGGCTGAAGAAAGTTGTGAGTGCCAGCACTTTAATAAAGAAGGTGAGAAGCACTATTGGATTCAAGACAGGACTCCTAGCAAAGTTGGCTTATTACTCCCCCTCCACCCAAACACAATACCTTAGAGAGGACCTACAATAATTTCCTTCTTTTCTGATTGATTAACCTTGCAATGTTGGATACTTGCCTTCATACATTTGGGTGGGAGCTTGCACGCAGTTTTGGACTCTTTTTTTTAATTTAACGGTGGCTACAGTGTGACATCACAGTGAGGTGGATGTACTTATATGGACGTTAAGTGTAAGCTAACCAACCAGAGGCTGAATGATATCCCAGCAGGCACAACACATGAAAACAACGTTGAAATCTTGTTGAGTTAGATCCTGGAGTTACAACAACTCAAACATAATGTTGAAACAACATGCTTTTTGACGACGTTTAATCAATGTTGGGTTCTGACGTTGATTTGACCATTGAATTTTGGTAATTTCCCAACCAATATTCCATCCATCCATCCATTTTCTACCGCTTGTCCCTTAATATTCTACAACCCAAATACAACGTTGAAACAACATACTTATGCACAACGTTTATTCAATGTCAGGTTGTGACATTGATTTGACCATTGAATTTTGGTCATTTCCCAACCAATATTCTACAACTCAAATGCCACATTGAAACAACATACTTATGAATAATGTCTATTCAATGTCAGGTTGTGACGTTAATTTCACCATTGAATTTTGGTCATTTCCCAACCAATATTCTACGACCCAAATACATCATTTTGGTAATTTCCCAACCAATATTCTACGACCCAAATACGTCATTTTGGTCATTTCCCAACCAATATTCTACGACCCAAATACGATGAAACAACATACTTATGAACAACGTTTATTCAATGTCAGGTTGTGACGTTAATTTGACCATTGAATTTTGGTCATTTCCCAACCAATATTCTACAACACAAATACGTTGAAACAACATACTTTTTGACGACGTTTTAATCAATGTTGGGTTCTAACGTTGATTTGACCATTGAATTTTGGTCATTTCCCAACCAATATTCTACAACCCAAATACAACGTTGAAACAACATACTTATGAACGTTTATTCAATGTCAGGTTGTGGCGTTAATTTGACCATTGAATTTTGGTCATTTCCCAACCAATATTCTACAACCCAAATACAACGTTGAAACAACATACTTTTTGACGACGTTTAATCAATGTTGGGTTCCGATGTTGATTTGACCATTGAATTTTGGTAATTTCCCAACCAATATTCTACAACTCAAATACAACGTTGAAACAACATATTTTTTGACGGACGTTTAATCAATGTTGGGTTCTGACGTTGATTTGACCATTGAATTTGGTAATTTTCCAACCAATATTCTACGACCCAAATACGTCATTTTGGTAATTTCCCAACCAATATTCTACGACCCAAATACGTCATTTTGGTAATTTCCCAACCAATATTCTACGACCCAAATACGTCATTTTGGTAATTTCCCAAACAATATTCTACGACCCAAATACGATGAAACTGTTACGGCTCAGGCTCCTGCCAACGCCGCTCATCCGTCTGTGCGCACCTCGGGACACGCCCACGGGTGCGCACATCCAGGGACGCGCCGCGCGCGTCCCCACCCTGCAGCAGCCACCAGCTGCATTCACTCACCGGCAATCTACACTCCTGGGTCTGATGAGGGCAGGCTCAATAAAGGACCAGGGGACCCTAGGATCGAGGCGGGAACTTAGTATTCTCATGGTGTACCGTAAGCCTTATGCGCTCTTACTGTGTTGTTTTTCCCTCCGTGATTCTGACGTCTATTGCTCTTCCGCAGTGCCTTCCCGAGTCTTCCCTCCTCGAGATCTCCCGTTGTTTCCCCGGTGTTTTTGGACTGCCTTCTTCGTTTCCCGACTCCTCACTCGCCCCTGGACTCTGACGTCTCTCTCTGCCCCACGGACCCCTCGCTGATCTTGGACCCCTTTTGCCTTGCCCTCTTTGGACTTGTCTGCCCTTTTTCTCATCAACACTTGGTAACACACTTCAGATATCTACACACATAGTCTTACAACACACACACTCTTGTATTTTAGTCACACACTCTATTTCTATAGTTTAGTTGTATTGTTTATTATTATATATATTTATTATATATAATAAATTATTGTATATACTGCCCCCTGGTGTCTGAGCCGTCATCACCCCCTCCGTAAACACAACAGTAAGTTCCCGCCAAAATTATTAAAGGACCTGACGGCACAGTTCCTTAGCCCCGCCCCCAGTGACTTTAGTTCCGCCCCCTGTGAATTTTTTTTTTTTCTGCCTCTTGCCCCATTCACCATGTCTTTTTCTTTTTTTCGCTTCAAACCAGAGGATTTGTCTTGTCCTGCCGAGCAGTCTTGGAAAGGCATGTTCAGTAGCGAGATAAGCAAGGAGGAATTTTCTCGTCGCCTGGACACCCTCCTCCCACCCTTAGAGACTCAGTCTACTGGAAGCGTCTGGAATCCGCCTTTGGAGGGGGGGAATGGTACCGACAGCCGTGCTGGTGAGGTAGCACAGCTGCGGCCAGCAAGACCGCTACCATCGATCTTTCAGTTTGCCTGGCCGCACCCACCAACCACGCTACCAGCACTTGTCCCCGAGCTAGCGTCCGAGCTAGCACTTGTCCCCGAGCTAGCGTCTGAGCTAGCACCTGTCCCTCGGCTAGAGTCCGAGCTAGCACCTGTCCCTCGGCTAGCGTCCGAGCTAGCACCTGTCCCTCGGCTAGCGTCCGAGCTAGCACCAGCCCCTCGGCTAGCGTCCGAGCTAGTACCAGCCCCTCGGCTAGCCTCCGAACTAGCACCAGCCCCTCGGCTAGCCTCCGAGCTAGCACCAACCCCTCGGCTAGTCTCCGAGCTAGCACCAGTCCCCAGGCTGGCCCCCACGTCTCCACCAGCTCCCAGGCTGGCCCCCACGTCTCCACCAGCTCCCAGGCTGGCCTCGACCTCAGCACCTCGGCCTGCTCCGCCGACTCCAGCACCTCGGCCTGCTCCGCCGACTCCAGCACCTCGGCCTGCTCCGCCGACTCCAGCACCTCGGCCTGCTCCGCCGACTTCAGCACCTCGGCCAGCTCCTCAGCTGCCCTCCTCGTCTCCGGCTTTGACGTCCGCTGCTTCCACGCCTTTGACGTCTGCCGCTTCCACGGCGCCGATGACGTCTGCCGCTTCCACGGCGTCGATGACGTCTGCCGCTTCCACGCCGCCGATGACGTCTGCCGCTTCCACGCCGCCGATGACGTCTGCCGCTTCCACGCCGCCGATGACGTCTGCCGCTTCCACGCCGCCGATGACGTCTGCCGCTTCCACGCCGCCGATGAAGTCTTCCTCCACGCCTGCCTCGCCGATGACGTCTTCCTCCACGCCTGCCTCGCCGATGACGTCTTCCTCCACGCCTGCCTCGCCGATGACGTCTTCCTCCACGCCGCCGCCGATGTCATATCCTCGTTTCCGGCGAGACGCACCATGGCGCCAATCACGTCCGCCTTCCCGACGGCCAAGATGGTGGCCGTCCCTTGGTCGCCCGCCTCGCCGGCTTCAGCGGCGTTCTTCTCGCCGCCGCCATCAGACTCGTCCTCGGTGGATTCGGGGACACTGGGGCCGGCGACCCACCACCAGTTCTCCCCTCCACCCTTCCTTGTTTCGTGAGTATGTTGGACATCTGGAATTTGTCCATAAGGAGGGGGGTACTGTTACCGCTCAGGCTCCTGCCAACGCCGCTCATCCGTCTGTGCGCACCTCGGGACACGCCCACGGGTGCGCACATCCAGGGACGCGCCGCGCACGTACCCGCCCTGCAGCAGCCACCAGCTGCATTCACTCACCGGCAATCTACACTCCTGGGTCTGATGAGGGCAGGCTCAATAAAGGACCAGGGGACCCTAGGATCGAGGCGGGAACTTAGTTTTCTCATGGTGTACCGTAAGCCTTATGCGCTCTTACTGTGTTGTTTTTCCCTCCGTGATTCTGACGTCTGTTGCTCTTCCGCAGTGCCTTCCCGAGTCTTCCCTCCTCGAGATCTCCCGTTGTTTCCCCGGTGTTTTTGGACTGCCTTCTTCGTTTCCCGACTCCTCACTCGCCCCTGGACTCTGACGTCTCTCTCTGCCCCACGGACCCCTCGCTGATCTCGGACCCCTTTTGCCTTGCCCTCTTTGGACTTGTCTGCCCTTTTTCTCATCAACACTTGGTAACACACTTCAGATATCTACACACATAGTCTTACAACACACACACTCTTGTATTTTAGTCACACACTCTATTTCTATAGTTTAGTTGTATTGTTTATTATTATATATATTTATTATATATAATAAATTATTGTATATAATGCCCCCTGGTGTCTGAGCCGTCACCACCCCTTTAGTCCATACACAACAGAAACAACATACTTATGAACAACGTTTATCCAATGTCAGGTTGTGACGTTGATTTGACCATTGAATTTTTGTAATTTACAACCAATATTCTACAACCCAAATATAACATACTTATGAACAACGTTTATTCAATGTCAGGTTGTGACGTTAATTTGACCATTGAATTTTGGTCATTTCCCAACCAATATTCTACAACACAAATATGTTGAAACAACATACTTTTTGACGACGTTTTAATCAATGTTGGGTTCTAACGTTGATTTGACCATTGAATTTTGGTCATTTCCCAACCAATATTCTACAACCCAAATACAACGTTGAAACAACATACTTATGAACGTTTATTCAATGTCAGGTTGTGGCGTTAATTTGACCATTGAATTTTGGTCATTTCCCAACCAATATTCTACAACCCAAATACAACGTTGAAACAACATACTTTTTGACGACGTTTAATCAATGTTGGGTTCCGATGTTGATTTGACCATTGAATTTTGGTAATTTCCCAACCAATATTCTACAACTCAAATACAACGTTGAAACAACATATTTTTTGACGACGTTTAATCAATGTTGGGTTCTGACGTTGATTTGACCATTGAATTTTGGTCATTTCCCAACCAATATTCTACAACTCAAATATAACGTTGAAACAACATACTTATGAATAATGTTTATTCAATGTCAGGTTGTGACGTTTATTTTACCATTGAATTTTGGTCATTTCCCAACCAATATTCTACAACCGAAATACAACGTTGAAACGACATACTTTTTGACGACGTTTAATCAATGTTGGGTTGCGATGTTGATTTGACCATTGAATTTTGGTCATGTCCCAACCAATATTCTACAACTCAAATACAACGTTTAAACAACATATTTTTTGACGACGTTTAATCAATGTTGGGTTCTGACGTTGATTTGACCATTGAATTTTGGTCATTTCCCAACCAATACTCTACAACCCAGATACAACGTTGAAACAACATACTTATGAACAACGTTTATTCAATGTCAGGTTGTGACGTTAATTTGACCATTGAATTATGGTCATTTCCCAACCAATATTCTACAACCCAAATACAACGTTGAAACAACATACTTTTTGACGACGTTTAATCAATGTTGGGTTCCGATGTTGATTTGACCATTGAATTTTGGTCATTTCCCAACCAATATTCTACAACTCAAATACTACGTTGAAACAACATATTTTTTGACGACGTTTAATCAATGTTGGGTTCTGACGTTGATTTGACTATTGAATTTTGGTCATTTCCCAACCAATATTCTACAACTCAAATATAACGTTGAAACAACATACTTATGAATAATGTTTATTCAATGTCAGGTTGTGACGTTTATTTTACCATTGAATTTTGGTCATTTCCCAACCAATATTCTACAACTCAAATACAACGTTGAAACAACATATTTTTTGACGACGTTTAATCAATGTTGGGTTCTGACGTTGATTTGACCATTACATTTTGGTCAATTCCCAACCAATATTCTACAACCCAAATACAACGTTGAAACAACATACTTATGAACAACGTTTATTCAATGTCAGGTTGTGACGTTAATTTGACCATTGAATTTTGGTAATTTCCCAACCAACATTCTACAACCCAAATAAAACGTTAAAACAACATACTTTTTGACGATGTTTAATCAATATTGGGTTCTGACGTTGATTTGACCATTGAATTTTGGTCATTTCCCAACCAATATTCTACAACTCAAATACAACGTTGAAACAACATACTTTTTCACGACGTTTAATCAATGTTGGGTTCTGACGTTGATTTGACCATTGAATTTTGGTCTTTGAATTTTGGTCGTTTCCCAACCAATATTCTACAACACAAATACAACGTTGAAACAACATACTTAAGAATAACGTTTATTCAATGTGAGGTCGTGACGTTAATTTGACCATTGAATTTTGGTCATTTCCGAAGCAATATCCTACAACACAAATACAACGTGGAAACAACATACTTTTTGACTATGTTTAATCAATGTTGGGTTCTGACGTTGATTTGACCATTGAATTTTGGTCATTGAATTTTGGTCATTTCCCAACCAATATTCTACAACTCAAATACAACGTTGAAACAACATACTTAAGAATAACGTTTATTCAATGTCAGGTCGTGACAATACTTTGACAATTGAATTTTGGTCATTTCCTAACCAATATCCTACAACACAAATACAACGTTGAAACAACATACTTTTTCACGACGTTTAATCAATGTTGGGTTCTGACGTTGATTTGACCATTGAATTTTGGTTATTGAATTTTGGTCATTTCCCAACCAATATTCTACAACTCAAATACAACGTTGAAACAACATACTTTTTCACGACGTTTAATCAATGTTGGGTTCTGACGTTGATTTGACCATTGAATTTTGGTCATTGAATTTTGGTCATTTCCCAACCAATATTCTACAACTCAAATACAATGTTGAAACAACATACTTAAGAATAACGTTTATTCAATGTCAGGTCGTGACAATACTTTGACAATTGAATTTTGGTCATTTCCTAACCAATATCCTACAACACAAATACAACGTTGAAACAACATACTTATGAACAACGTTTATTCAATGTCAGGTTGTGACGTTAAGTTGACCATTGAATTTGAGTCATTTCCCAACCAATATTCTACAACACAAATACAACAATGAAACAACATACTTTTTGGCGACGTTTAATCAATGTCAGGTTCTGACGTTGGTTTGATCAATGGAATTTGGTCATTTCCCAACCAACAATGTGGATCCAACAATGGACATCAATGTTGTCTCAATTTACAAATAACTAATTTGCAACATTGTGACCCCGTAAGGGAAAAGCTGTAGAAAATGGATGGATGGATGCATGTATGTTTCAAAGTCAATTTTAAAGGACATGTATGTATAATCAACGTTGTATCAATGTCTTATGCCTGCTGGGAAGGCTGCCGCCTGGAGCCTCACGTGTTATTAATTCTCGTCTCATGTCCTCCCGCCTGCTCTGATGTCCACAGAAAAAAATGCTTCCGCCTTTATTGGTCCACAACATTTTACACGTGACTTTGTTGTCAAGATGGACTAGTACGAAATTGGATTGGCCGCTAAACTCAGACAAAAAAGACGGCGACTTTACGACTTAGTTTGAGGAAACACCGCAAAAAAGCAGCTTTTTTTCATGCTCTGTATCGATCTGAGAGTGGGCAAGTGTACCTAATTTTGTGAGTGTTAATTTACATAATGTTTAAAAAGTTTATTCTCGACCGTGTTTGGGCGGAAAAAAATAGCAATGACGTTTGTCTTCGGTATATGTTTGACAGTGTACATTTTCAAAAGATAAATGTGGACCCTTTTGGAGAGGGCGGGGCATGGAGGGTTTCAATTTCAATCCAAAAGGGAACGCCTCGGCAAACAAACATTTTGCAGACAGACAGAAGAAAGGATATAAATGTGACCGAGCAGAAATATTTTCACCAAAACATACCCAATACTAGATCAGTGGTTCTCAAACGTGTTTCACCAAGTGCCACCATGAAGACCCACATTAAAATACAGTAGCGTAGTAGGCCTACGTATGGATTAAAAAACAAGGCATAGGTTTTACTTAGCAAGTGTATTTAATATTTATTTGACACAGTTTGAACAGTAACACTGTGTTTGAATATAGGGAAATAAAACACTGTACTTTCACCAAGTGTTTCTTTGGCGTACCAGTAGATGGAGTGCGCGTACCGCTAGTCGGAGAATCACTGATTTATACCACAAGGAAGTGTTTTAAATGTAGATTAAAATCATCATAGGTCCCCTTTAATAGAAGATAAAAGTGATGTTATGTGTTAATTACATGTATATGTATTTTACATATGTAAAACACTGTAAAGTTGGCATTTTTTTCTCTATATATTTTTGGTGTCTTGAACAGATTAATTACTGTAGATTTTATTACCATTCAGTCTTCTTTTTAGAACGGATCACTATCCAAAAACGGCCAAAAAACTGTACTGTATTTTGAATTCCGCACATGATCATATTTGGACAATTTAGGTTAAGGCAATATTGATGAGGTTTCATAGATAGAATATGACATATTTGGGGGACTCCAACCCTTTACATCTTAGGCCCTGGCTACATTAAACCAGGGGTGTAAAACTCATTTTAGATCGGGGGCCACATGGAGGAAAATCTACTCCCAAGTGGGCCGGACTGGTAAAATCACGGCATGATAACTTAAAAATAAAGACAACTTCAAATTGTTTTCTTTGTTTAAAAACAGAACAAGCACATTCTGAAAATGTACAAATCATAATGTTGTTTTGTTTTTTTACACTTACATGTTGCGGTTAATAGTAATCTATCTTTATTTGTCGTTATTTTTACTTTCTGTATAAATGATGTGATAATGTTCATCAGTCAACTCATTGGTGTTAAATTTCCATCTATCAAGATTAAAAAAATAATATCAAACTCAAATTACAGGATGTTATTTACGTAGTTTGCTCATTTCCCTCGACTGGGGCACTAACATTATGTGTTTTTTTGTGTGTTTTTTTTTACATATGTAGCATCATCTACAAAGATACAAATAATTGCTATTGCGACATTTAGTGGACAAATTTAGAACAGCAGTTTCTTTCATTCAAAAATGTTGGCTCATTTTTATACTTAGCAAACTCATCCTGCGGGCCGGGTAAAACCTGTTCGCGGGCCTGATCCGGCCCGTGACACCCCTGCCTTAAATTAATAATTTTTTAACCAAAGCCCCGTTTCGACCGCACTAACCCATTGTTTAAGGTTCCCCTCCATGGATAATTTTTTACACAAGTGCGCCATCTATTTCTTGAATCTCCGGCTCTTAGCTTTGTATGGACTCATTGATCGTTTACAAACTGAGTTCGAAAAGGAAGTGACGCCAGAAAGACTGTTTTCGTAACTCTGAGGTAACCACTGGAAATCCAGACATGCCCGTTTGCCCTTCCTTAACATGTACAGACGCTTGTGGAAATCACACATGAATACCTTAAAGGGGAACATTATCACAATTTCAGAAGGGTTAAAACCATTAAAAATCAGTTCCCAGTGGCTTATTTTACTTTTCGAAGTTTTTTTCAAAATTTTACCCATCACGCAATACCCCTAAAAAAAGCTTCAAAGTGCCTGATTTTAACCATCGTTATGTACACCCGTCCATTTTCCTGTGACGTCACATAGTGATGCCAACACAAACAAACATGGCGCATAGAACAGCAAGCTATAGCGACATTAGCTCGGATTCAGACTCGGATTTCAGCGGCTTAAGCGATTCAACAGATTACGCATGTATTGAAACGGATGGTTGTAGTGTGGAGGCAGGTAGCGAAAACGAAATTGAAGAAGAAACTGAAGCTATTGAGCCATATCGATTTGAACCGTATGCAAGCGAAACCGACGAAAACGACACGACAGCCAGCAACACGGGAGAAAGTGAGGACGAATTCGGCGATCGCCTTTTAACCAACGATTGGTATGTGTTTGTTTGGCATTAAAGGAAACTAACAACTATGAACTAGGTTTACAACATATGAAATACATTTGGCAACAACATGCACTTTGAGAGTGCAGACAGCCCAATTTTCATCAATTAATATATTCTGTAGACATACCCTCATGGAGTTGATGTCAGCAGGCCAGGGAAGCAAGGGTCGATATTCTTCTCTTGATCATCTTCGGTGGCATAAGGGACGGTGTGAGCCAAGACATCCAGGGGGCTTAGCTCGCTCGTCTGCGGGAACAAACTGCCGCCATTGCTTGCCGTGCTACCGAGGTCCTTTGTCCCTGAATTGCTCACACAGTCTGGCAGATTCAATGGGGGTCTGGCGGCAGATTTCTTTGACTTTATCGTTAGAAATGCATCTGCTTTGAGTGTCGCAGGATATCCACACATTCTTGCCATCTCTGTCGTAGCATAGCTTTCGTGGGTAAAGTGTGTGGAACAAACGTCCAATTTCTTGCCACTTTCGCATCTTTGGGCCACTGGTGCAACTTGAATCCGTCCCTGTTCGTGTTGTTACACCCTCCGACAACACACCGACAAGGCATGATGTCTCCAAGGTACGGAAAACAGTCGAAAAAACGGAAAATAACAGAGCTGATATGACTCGGTGTTTGAGAAAATGGCGGATTGCTTCCCCATGTGACGTCACATTGTGACGTCATCGCTTCGAGAGCGAATAATAGAAAGGCGTTTAGTTCGCCAAAATTCACCCATTTAGAGTTCGGAAATCGGTTAAAAAAATATATGGTCTTTTTTCTGCAACATCAAGGTATATATTGACGCTTACATAGGTCTGGTGATAATGTTCCCCTTTAAGACATTGTACCTCAGGGGCCGCATGGAGGAAAATCTATTCCCACGTGGGTCGTACGAGTAAAATCATGGCATGATAACTTTAGAAATACAACTGGGAAAAGTTCATATTGTTTTCTTTGTTTTACTTCAGCCCAAAATAGAACAAGCAAATAATCCTTTGACAAAACACTTCAAGTTAGTTAAATTCTGAAGGAAAACAGCCCGACTGTGATGCAGCATAAATACAAATTATTCTATGTTTTAACTACCTGATTTGTCATTTCCATTATTCACTTTCTTTCAATTTGCACGGAAGACAATACTTTTCACAGAACTATATCAATGTGCAGTGTCTCATGTGGCATTTTAAAGGTTTGTTTTAAAGCCCCACTTTACCGTGTAGGCCAGAGGTCGGGAACCTTTTCGGCTGAGAGAGCCATGAAAGCCTAATATTTAACAATGTATTTCCGTGAGAGCCATATAATATTTTGCGTGCATTTTTAAGTAAGACCAACATTTTAAGAGTATAATAAGTCTCTTATTATTTTTAATAACATTGTTATTCTGAAGCTAACCAATAATAAATGAAATTCTTCTTACCATTAATGCGACTTCTTGAACAGGTGCGGTAGAAAACGAATAGATGGATTAAAATCCATGAGAATGTTTTATGTTTTGAACGTTATTTTTAACACTGTGATTACCAGCTGAATTATTCATTACTTATCGTGTTAAGCAATGTCAGCTAAGATTTATCTGAGAGCCAGATGCAGTCATCAAAAGAGCCACATCTGGCTCTAGAGCCAGAGGTTCCCTAACCCTGGTGTAGGCTGTGGAAAACATGCTAGTATACATGCATGTAATACAAATATCCTCAAAGTTGCATCATCGTTAAACAATCTATATCTTACAATTAGTTGCCAGGTTTCGCATCAAAGTTTTGCTTAAAGGTGGCCATGTTTTTCAACAAATCTTGCTAAAATCAGTTCCCCAAAGGTGTCTACCAAATTTGGCACTGGTTGAGCCTACATCCTAAAGGTACTGTACATTCGTTATTTTGTACGGTCCGTTGATTTGTGTGAGGAATTTTAACTCACTGGTCAAACTCTGGGGCTGCCGTGTAACTATTTGCTTGCCAAACAGAATTGCTATTGTGACATCCAGTGGACACATTTAGAACAGCAGTTTAATTGAGAAATGCAGCTCAATTTTCCACTTAGCAAACTCCGAGAACCTGTTCGGCCGCATGTTTGACATCCCTGCTTTAAAGGGGAACATTATCACCAGACCTATGTAAGCGTCAATATATACTAGAGATGCGCGGATAGGCAAATATTTCATCCGCAACCGCATCAGAAAGTCGTCAACCATCCGCCATCCACCCGATGTAACGTTTGATCAGAACTGCATCTGCCCGCCATCCGCCCGGTATATCTAATATAGACGATGCAAGGCATTAGTGAGGCACCTGCCAACTACTCCGGTTTTCCCGTAATTCGTACGGTTTTCATCAACCTATTCCGGGTTACGGGTGCAGTGATAAAAAATACGGTTTTTCATTCATTTAAAAAAAAAAGGGTAAAAACTACGCGAATTGCACCTTGTGCAGACAAGATTTTTCGATCGGACACGGAGGAATTAGCGATGTAAAAGACCACTTTGGGACAAAAAAACACAAGTCTAATGCCGTTGCTAGCGATACAAGTGGAAAACTTTCAACGTTTTTCGTCGCCCAAACAGATTCTTTGGATGTGATTAAATGCCGAAGTTTTATTTACGGAGGCAATAATTGAGCATGGACTTCCAATCGCACTGGCTGATCACATGGGACAGTTACATGTTTGTAATGCAACCTTTGAAAATCATTACGCGGTGATCGCGGTCCCAAAAATAAACTTTTCTTGCATGATAATGTCCAGAAAAATTCGCTTTATATTACTATAGAGTCCTTTTAACGAATGAGTTTGATGGTTTATCACAAACCTTAAATTAAAGAAGTCCTTTCTTCTCCTGCACCTGCATGCGCTTTGGCCTTGCCTCGTGTTTGGTGCGCAATCCTGTCGGCTGTATTTCACAGCACGACATACTGTTAAAAGTGTTTATACTATTTATGCTTTCAAGTCCAAGTTAAAGAAATCTTGTTAAATGTTGACAGCATAACTACCAAAATACAGAAGTATGTCCTTAATATTTTTGCAGTGCTATTTCTGTTGAAAAGTTCAAATGATTACATTAGAGATGTGATGTGCCACTTTTCAAAGTGTCTGATGGCTTAAATTAATTTTCATTAATTTTTCATATTTTGAATTCTTTTGAAAGGCTTACAAAAAAACTACATTTGAATTGTAATTCCATGCTATTGACAGGACTATTAATTTTAATGAAGTTAGCTTACCATGTTTACAGTATGATAATTGTGATAGAAATGTGAATTTTAGGCACAGAATATTTTTTACAATTGAACAAGGCAGTAGATTATACAAGCTTGGACAGAAAGTTAATAATGACACCAATTTTTTTTTTAATGGAATTGTTTAGTACTGTTTTACCATTTGTTTACTGTAAAAAGTGTTTATACTGTTTATACTTTCAATTAACAAATTTAAGTCTTGTGAAAGGTTGACAGGATAACTGGCATTAACTGTCAAAATAATTTCAAACTATTGAAGTTAGCTTACAGAATAAACATGTCAATCAACCCATATGATTTTTGCTGTAATATTTTTGTTTTGAAAAGTCACTGTGACTGATAGAAAAGTGATGGTTTTAGCAACATTTTAACCTGTCTGAATGCTAATAATCATTTTGCGTCAGGGGGCGAAGCCCTGAACCCTCCACCAGGACTTTGTCCTGGACCTACCGGGGCCTGCGGCCCTTGGACCCTGGCTACTAGGTTTTTCTGATTTCAAAAGTTGGCAGGTATGGTGAGGTTATAAAGCTTTTGCCTGTTAAAGAAAGGAGACTGATCCAATGCAGTACAGTCTTTCGCGTGCCACGCTGTCACGACCCAGACGCACACCAGTGCGCAATCATATGGGAGCCGCGCTGAGCGCACTGCGCGCGGAGTGACCCCTGTTACGCGCCCCCGGCAACAGGGGTGGCGGGCAGGTAAGCTGCGCGGGCGGAGCGCGCGGAGTGACCCATGTTACGAGCCCCCGGCCATGGGGGTGGCGGGCAGGTAAGCTGCTTACCTGCTGCGCGTGACGCCGGCCGCGGCGAAGGCGGACGAGGCAGGGTGTCGGTGCGGTGGGCGCGGTAGTGACCCTGGACGTGCGTCGGGCCCTTCTCGCGGATCGCCTCAGCTACGGCTCCCGGTGGGGCCCTCTCGGGGGAAGGGGCCTCGGTCCCGGACCCCGGCGAGGCGTCCCTTCTCCGCTCCGTAAAAGTGTCCATCTCTTTTCTTTTTTTTTCTTCTGTTGTGGCATATGCAGCAGGTGCCTGCTCGTTTTTCGTATGTGGGTAACAACATTTAACTATGTATATATATTTCCCAATTGGTTTAACTGCCACCCGCAAAAAAAAAAAAAAAAAAAAAAAAAATCTAATTGATCCGCCCGACCCGACCCGCACGCGGATAAAATCTTATTTTTTTTAAATTTCATCCGCCCGATCCGCGGATAATCCGCGGACTCCGCGGTTGTGCCCGCAAACCGCGCATCTCTAATATATACCTTGATGTTGCAGAAAAAAGACCATATATTTTTTTAACCGATTTCCGAACTCTAAATGGGTGAATTTTGGCGAATTAAACGCCTTTCTATTATTCGCTCTCGGAGCGATGACGTCACGTCGGGAAGCAATCTGACATTTTCTCACTTTCGTCGGTGTGTTGTCGGAGGGTGTAACATCACGAACAGGGACGGATTCAAGTTGCACCAGTGGCCCAAAGATGCGAAAGTGGCAAGAAATTGGACGAAATTTGTTCAAAATACGAGGCTGTGGGGAAAGCCGACGAAATGGTCAGTCGTTTGTTCCGCACACTTTACCGACGAAAGCTATGCTACGACAGAGATGGCAACCGTCCCTTATGCCACCGAAGATGATCAAGAGAAGAATATCGACCCTAGCTTCCCTGGCCTGCTGACATCAACTCCAAAACTGGACAGATCAGCTTTCAGGAAAAGAGAGCGGATGAGGGTATGTCTACAGAATATATTCATTGATGAAAACGTTATTCATTACTCGCGGTTTTACGTAAATTATTATACATGAACTGTGTTTACCAATAATTTTGCTTAAAAACATTTATTTTTTTCAATCATTCGAGTACATTCAGGTAGTCTTGTGTAATGCAGTATTTTGTGTCTATTTAGGTATGGTTAACCTGAGTGCTAAAATCGTGGAAAAATATATGTTCTTAGCGCGCCTGAAATGGGCTGTCTGCACTCTCAAAGTGCATGTTGTTGCCAAATGTATTTCATATGCTGTAAACCTAGTTCATAGTTGTTAGTTTCCTTTAATGCCAAACAAACACATACCAATCGTTGGTTAGAAGGCGATCGCCGAATTCGTCCTCGCTTTCTCCCGTGTCGCTGGCTTTCGTGTCGTTTTCGTCGGTTTCGCTTGCATACAGTTCAAACCGATATGGCTCAATAGCTTCAGTTTCTTCTTCAATTTCGTTTTCGCTACCTGCCTCCACACTACAACCATCCGTTTCAATACATGCGTAATCTGTTGAATCGCTTAAGCCGCTGAAATCCGAGTCTGAATCCGAGCTAATGTCGCTATACCTTGCTGTTCTTTCCGCCATGTTTGTTTGTGTTGGCATCACTGTGTGACGTCACAGGAAAATGGACGGGTGTATATAACGATGGTTAAAATCAGGCACTTTGAAGCTTTTTTTAGGGATATTGCATACCTGCCAACTTTTGAAATCAGAAAAACCTAGTAGCCAGGGTCCAGGGGCCGCAGGCCCTGGTAGGTCCAGGACAAAGTCCTGGTGGGGGGTTCCTTCGCCCCCCGACGCAAAATGATTATTAGCATTCAGACAGGTTAAAATGTTGCTAAAACCATCACTTTTCTATCAGTCACAGTGACTTTTCAAAACACAAATATTACAGCAAAAATCATATGGGTTGATTGACATGTTTATTCTGTAAGCTAACTTCAATAGTTTGAAATTATTTTGACAGTTAATGCCAGTTATCCTGTCAACCTTTCACAATTTGTTAATTGAAAGTATAAACAGTATAAACACTTTTTACAGTAAACAAATGGTAAAACAGTACTAAACAATTCCATTAAAAAAAAAATTGGTGTCATTATTAACTTTCTGTCCAAGCTTGTATAATCTACTGCCTTGTTCAATTGTAAAAAAAATTCTGTGCCTAAAATTCACATTTCTATCACAATTATCATACTGTAAACATGGTAAGCTAACTTCATTAAAATTAATAGTCCTGTCAATAGCATGGAATTACAATTCAAATGTAGTTTTTTTGTAAGCCTTTCAAAAGAATTCAAAATATGAAAAATTAATGAAAATTAATTTAAGCCATCAGACACTTGAAAAGTGGCACATCACATCTCTAATGTAATCATTTTAACTTTTCAACAGAAATAGCACTGCAAAAATATTAAGGACATACTTCTGTATTTTGGTAGTTATGCTGTCAACATTTAACAAGATTTCTTCAACTTGGACTTGAAAGCATAAATAGTACAAACACTTTTAACAGTATAACAGTACTAAACAATTCCAATAGATAACATTGGTGTCATTACCTTTTTGTTTGCTCAATTATTGCCTCCGTAAATAAAACTTTGGCATTTATCACATCCAAAGAATCTGTTTGGGCGACGAAAAACGTTGAACGTTTTCCACTTGTATCGCTAGCAACGGCATTAGACTTGTGTTTTTTTGTCCCAACGTGGTCTTTTACATCGCTAATTCCTCCGTGTCCGATCGAAACATCTTGTCTGCACAAGGTGCAATTCGCGTAGTGATTTTCACCCTTTTTGGAACGGATAATTATTCCCGGATAGGCTTTTGAATATTCTTCACGGAATGACTGCAGTTTCCTTTTCGGTTTAAGACTCGTATGCGATTTTTCTCCGGCTGATTCCATGATCGTTCGCTCGTTTGGAAACAATGGCAACTGGTGCCTCGGGCTTGGCAGCGGTGCTATAAATAGCCTCGCGCATGGCATTCGGAATGGCTCAATAGGAAGTTACGGGAAGCACTGGTAGGGCTGGGCGATATGACAAAAAAATGTATCACGATATAAGTGTTTCATATCAGTCGATATCGATAATTATTGATTAAAAAAAAAAAAAATTCTAAATAAAGACCAGGAGAAAAAAGGCTGAATTTAAATACTTTTATTTTAAATATAAGTAGGTAGCATGTCCTTCGCTAATTGATCCACCACTGCATCCGTTATTTCTTTATAACGTTTTGAATTTTTGTCATATGGCACTGCTGCCGAGTATCTCTCGATGGTGGTCTGTTGTTGCCGCTTCGGTGCTGTTCCACTTGCACCGGCTGATGTAGATGGTTGTGGTTGTTTGTTACTGCTGTACTCCAGCGGGTGAGAGCGGCTCAGGTGGTAAAATAAGTTTGTCGTGTCCCCAGACTTGGTCGGGACGACGACCTTGCAAAGTTTGCAGACAGTATTACTCTGATTCGTATCGGACTTAAAAAATCCAAAATACTGCCAAACTGGTGACGTGACGTTTCCTTTTTTATTTACAATTTCCTCTCGTGCCGCCGCACTCATATTCCCGTTTTGTTTCACTCCTCGTTGTCAGCTCGCCGTTGTTGCTTTTTTTTCCCTGTTAGCATTTCCCAGAATGCCTTGCGGTTCAGGCTCGGCCGTGATAGGTTGAGAGGCCAAAGCCCTTCCTCTGCCTACACCCCCCAGAATGCCGTGCGGTTCCGGCTCGGCATTTCTTCCTATTTTTTCTAACAGAACTCAGTGAAATTATCGAACGTTCTATCGACCCCATTTTCTATTGATATTGATCACATGTCTATCGCGATATATATTGTTATTGTTTTATCGCCCAGCCCTAGGAAGCAGTGTCGATTGTCATTGTTGTTACGCGATTTCGTGAGTAAAACTTTTAAAAAATAAAATAAAATTTAATTAATGAAAAACCGTATTTTTTATCACTGCAACCGTAATAGGTTGATGAAAACCGTACTAATTACGGGAAAACCGTAGTAGTTGGCAGGTATGATATTGCGTGATGGGTAAAATTTTGAAAAAAACTTCGAAAAATAAAATAAGCCACTGGGAACTGATTTTTAATGGTTTTAACCCTTCTGAAATTGTGATAATGTTCCCCTTTAAGAAAAAGAAACACGTGATTGCAGCTATTTGGGATACAACACATCTCAGACTGCAACATAGCAATATTGAGCGACGGTTTTGGATAATGCTTGGAAGAACGGCCGCCTGGCGGGATATGTTTGTCAAGGTGTGTGTTATGCCACAGGAACGGCAAGAGAACTTTCGAAAGTCTAGGTCAGCTGTGATTCTACTTAGCGAAAACCTTTGTCCATTTGTTGAAGGAGAGACAACAAGAATGCGGGCTCCCATGGATGTATTACTTGGCCAACGAGGGAAGACTACGGAAAACAGCGAATGCATTTGGGCTGGCAAAGCAGACTGTATCAGTCATGTATATCCAGCGATTACTCAACGTCTAGGTCCAGAGTACATAAAGTTGTTTACTTTCACTTGTCCATTTAATATTTGATTAATTTATTATGTCTCAGGTGTGATTCACTACAATAGCGTCCCACAGCACGCTGGATTCCAGTTAATTGAAATACCACAACACTGGATATTGTTCAGATAAGTTCAATTTAATCAAAGAACTTGCACACAAAGCAACAGTGGAGGTGACTACGACGTGCGCATTTTTCCGCGCATGCGTATTAGGTCGCGTTGCGCCGGCGGATGGAGGGGGTGAGGGGACCTTAAACGGTGGCATTGTGTGTGTGTGTGTGGACAAGGATAAGGTTACCCCGGATAACCTTAGCTGGCTTAGGCCCCTTCTACACTAAGGTTATCCAGGGTAAATCCCACCTAACCTTATCCTTGTCCACACACACACAATTGTCGTTTAAGACACCCTCCCCCCTCCGTCCGCCGGCGCAACGCGACCTAATATGCATGTGTGGAAAATACGCACGTCATAGTCACCTCCAGTGTTGCTTTGTGTGCAAGTTCTTAAATTAAATTTAACTTATCTGAACAATATCCAGTGTTGTTGTTGTTGTATTTCAATTAACTGGAATCCAGTGTGCTGTGGGGCCCTATTGTAGTGAATCACACCTGAGCCATTAATCAAATCTTTAATGAACATGTGAAAGTAAACAATGTGATAAAGAACATTTTACATCAATCAATCTAGGGATTGTCGGAGGCAGATATTTACATATATCCGTATTTAAGTGTTACTTCTTTTTTTTCATAATCATATTAAAAAACAGCTAGTGTTTTTCTTCCAATTGTGGTCTTTTGGTTGTCTGCAAATACTGTGTGCTAACCTTGACTATGGAATGTAAGGAGGAGAGATACTCCTTCTCCTTATCTCTTCTTGTGTCCAGCTGCGGAGGACAATGGGCATGTGTTTGGGCTGGAAAGACAAGACAGCGAGGGTGGGAGGGAGAGAGACTTTATAGAATAGAAGGTTTCCATATTTTAGATCAGACCATCTTAGCTGCGCGATTGAATGTTCTATGCTGGACTGGTCTCATTATATTTCCAAAGCTTTGGGGATAAAATTACAAAATACCTATTCTGTCTCTGGTGGTTCTTCTACTCAGCTTTCAGTGTCATAAAGAGCTTGGGAGCGACCAGAAACTTGAATTCCCTGGGAGGAACAACTGGTCCAAATGCAACAGGATCTAGATATCTGGTCAGGACACTCATCACTCTTTTGCCTTCACCTTCATTGTCCATTCGTTTTTGGTGACTTTACATACTCTGGACCTAGACGTTGAGTCCGTGACATACATGGCGGACAATAACTGATACAGTCTGCTTTGCCAGTCCAAAAGCATTCGCCGTTTTCCGTAGTCTTCCCTCAACGGCCAGGTAATACAAAGCACACGCTACCTTTTTTATCACATCCACTGGAGCCCGCATTGTCGTTGACTCTCTTTGGACAAATGGACGAAGTTTGTCGGTAAGTAGAATCACAGCTGACCTGGACATTCGAAAGTTCTCCTGCCGTCTGAGAAGTGTTGTATCCCAAATAGCTGCAATCGCTTTCTCTGAAGGTATTCATGTGTGATTTCCACAAGCGTCTGTAGAGTACCAGTGATTAAGGAGAAACACGGACATGTCTGGATGACTCGCCTCCATATTTCTAGTGGTTCGCTCCGAGTTATGAAATCGCTTTATTACGAAGCTGGCTGTGGCGCATTCTTTCTGACGTCACTTTCTGTGTGGGGCGCGGTCTTTCTGGCGTCACTTCCTCTCCGAACTCAGTTTGTAAACGATCAATGAGTCCATACAAAGCTAAGAGCCGGAGATTCAAGAAATAGACGGCACATTTACCCGTGTAAGAAATAATCCAAGGAGGGTTACCTTAAACGATGATTTAGTGTGGTCGAAACGGGGCTTACGCTAAACAATTATTCGTTTAAGGGGTTATCCGGCTTAGTGTAGACCAGTGGTTCTTAACCTTGTTGGAGGTACCGAACCCCACCAGTTTCATATGCGCATTCACCGAACCCGAAACGTAATCATAAAATGATGTTGTTATATTAAAGAAATACTAATAAAGATATATTTTACAAACGGAAAGTTACAGGAATGTACACATTATCCCATGTTTACATCTCATTGTGCAACATGTGAATGTTTTAGTGGGAACTAAATGCGATATCTGAACGGGATACACATTATTTCCAAAGCAGGACCCCCACCCAGACATATAATACTAGTACACAGCTCATGAAAAACAATATGTTATAGTCATTGTAAGTGGGCCTAAACACATGTATTAGAAAATAATCTCATGGAAATGACTGTTGTCATTTGATTACAATAATAAAACATTTAACTTGTTATTTAGTCAGGTTTGGGACAGGTGTGCTGCAGGTGTGACCACAGTGCATGTGCATGTCTGACGTCGCTCACATGCGCTCCACATGAATGCTCAAGGAGTTTTTGCGTTTGCTCACAGATATGGAAAATTAGAGGGAACATTGTTTGGGGGTATCCATAATACGCCGACAGGGAGAAGTTTTTGTTTACACGATGAATCGGGCGTGTCTTGACCTCCGCGGCGAAAGCTCTGCCGAACCCCTGAGGGCGACTTACCGAACCCCCAGGGTTCGATCGAACCCAGGTTAAGTAAGAACCACTGGTGTAGACATAGCCTTAGTGTAGAAGGGGCTTTAAGTAGCATCACAGTGAGATCAAATGTGCTTTTTTCCTTCACCTTCATTGTCCATTCGTTTTTTGGTGACTATGTACACTCTGGACCTAGACGTTGAGTCTGCGACATACATGGCGGACAATAACTGATACAGTCTGCTTTCCCAGTCCAAATGCATTCGCCGTTTTCCGTAGTCTTCCCTCGACGGCCAGGTAATACAAAGCACATGCTACCTTTTTTAAAAAAAATTTTATAAATCACATCCACGGGTGCCCGCATTCTTGTTGTCTCTCCTTCAACAAATGGATGTTTTTCGGGCG